>NW_028258161.1:6363636-6666666 GCF_053883595.1 Heterocephalus glaber | reverse complement strand
GCCTGAACAATATTTAATAAGACATAGGCACACACCCATGTGCATGCACACACACATACACACAATAATTTAGAGGCTTAAAAATAAACATTATTAAGATACCATACTGGTGCCATAAGAGTTTGTTCTAGTTTGTGGAATATAGCCTGAGAGTTTCACATGTTCACCATATAAAACAATTAGAATGAAAAACACATTAACACAATATTCATTTAAATATTTTTGTTTTACTCCTTGGTAATATTAGAATCAAATTAGGTATCAATGTTTGCTTTATGATGCTGACCACTGATTTTATTTCTGAAAAAGTTTATAATCTTTATTGAAAATAAAAATTTTAGCTTATAGCTGCTGAGATTCTATTTAGCAAGTGCCATACACAATAGGCTAAGCCAGTGGACGTAAGAGTTTTAAACTTTAGAAAAAGTTCAGAAGTATATTTTAGGGACAGATATTAAGTCACTTGATACCCACTCTTACTGTTTTATAAAAGAAAAATTATTAAGACTAAAAATGTGAGAATCTTAAAAATACACTTTCCTAAGATAAACATGGCAATTTTATACTCCATCTCCCATAACTTTTTCTCTTTCCAGGAAAACCAAATAAAAAAGTATTACCATATTTCAACCATTATGGAATTCTTAGGCTAACTTCCATATATACTTTGGGAATCTCTAAGAATACAGTTTAACAGCCATGGCAAGATCATAGTTTCTTTGTATTGCAGAATCTGAATTTACATATATTAATATTATGGAATGGATAGTACAAAGTACACTGAATTAGGAGTTAGGAGATCTGGTTTCCTGTTCTAGCTCTGCTACTAAGTGAAGTAAGCAACTTTATAAAGGTATTTTAATCTCTTTGACTCCAGACTCCTATGAAAAATCTCTGTGAGTAAAAACATATAATTAGTATAACATGTTATTCTATAAGTAAAAAGTTATTTCTTAATAAAGCTGTTGAAATAACTCTCCAAGCTGAAAAATACTGGCAGTATGAGAGGTACTTTAAAAAAGTTAAATAGCAACTCAAAATTAATATTCAGTGTCAAAAACTTTAAAAATTCAACATACCTGAATTAAAATTAATTTCTGCTAACACCCCTCCCCCAATCTCTACTTCTCGAACAACCCCCATCTTCTGCCTTATATCAGGAAATAGATGTGACAATTAAGGCACATCACAGTTCAATCACTGGTAAGATATGTCATCAAAACCTTTGTGGAAATATTCTTGGGATAGGGCTGTTTTTTCCTTCACATTTGAAACACTTTTCACAAGGATTGTACCTTTGTCCTGGCTTTGATTCTTGAATTTATCCTGGTATTTGAAGAAAAACACTTTTGTCTATTTTCTTCTCTTCTCAGCTCTGACATTATGATCTAAGGGCACTCAATTTCCATAAATTCTAAGGTGTCATGAAAGACTTCTGGTTTGATTTTACATGGAGATATGTCATCTTTTTTGAAGTCCTACATCATTTTGCTTACTACTTAACCACTGAGACATTATGAAGTCTTAACCAGCCTATTATCAGTCTGTTCACTATCAGGAAAACTCTGTCACTGGCTTCCGTCACACCTTGTATCTGATTAATGCACCATAGGGTAACAGAGAACTACGTAGATCTGCTTTGTGTTCTAACATCACTGATGGAAAACAGATTTTCCTTTCTTCTTTAATGTGGCAGACACCTAATTGAGACTGTAACATGGTTTATTTAATATAATTTTTCATGCTAAATTAAAGTAGGTCTAGAATAATTCAGCTGCTCATTATGATTAAGGCGATAGCTGCTAAAAAAAGCGTTTTATAACTTGGAAAATATTTCTTCCAGTGATATGTACATCATCGCACACACATAATAATGTTGTTGGTTTTTATGCACATACTATGTTTCTCAACAGAGCAGTCCCAAGTGCTGACCATTAGTCTTGACCATGGCGTATTCTAACCAGACCTCTAGTGCACTTTCCTCCTTGGCAATCTCTGCTTAAAGCACCCAGGAAGCCAACCTGTGCAGTATCATTTCAAACATGCCAAAGCGGTTCCCAAAGTAAAGAGAGAACTAAATAAAATTTATTTAAGTAAAAAAATTTTCTTACTATACTTGGGTTAAGTCCAAGTGTTGTCAATAAAAAAAGTAACATGGATAAGAAACAGGCAAAAAATATACGTATCCATTTGTGTACTATACATATTTTTGTGTAAATTCTAACAAGCTAAAAAATTCTGAATTCTGCCTTTTTTGAACTACAATATATGGCTAACCAAAAAACAAATCTCATTAATCCAATCTGATTCTATGAAATTAAGAAAAATTAAAAATTAAATGTACACCGAGAAATTAAAATTTACCAACCCTACAAAACAGGCAAGAATCAGTTCTACCTGCTCTTGAAAGAAGATGTGAGATATTTCTGTCAACTCATTTGAAAATTCCTGCTCTGTGTCCACGTCCCACCTGCACAACTATTAAAGTGATGGCCATTTACCCAATTTGGCTCAATTCCTACTCATTCCCTAACTTTTGAAGGCCTGAGTTCTAATCCTGATATTAATCCTATAAAATCTCTGCAACTTCTTGTCAGGTGTATGAGTTTTTTTGTTTGTTTTGTTTTTTTGAGACAGGGTCTCAACAATGTAGAACAGGCTGACCTCCAATTTGAGGTAATCCTCTTGTCTTAGCCTCCCGCGTGCTGGGATCACAGGCGTGTACCACCACACCCAGCTGTGAGATGTTTTTTAAAGTGCCCTCCCCTGTTGGCAAGATTAGTAATAAAGCCAGTTTTTCTGCCTCACACAAGTTTTCCTGGAAATCCTTGTGGCAACTCTTAACAATTACTGAAGTGGAAGCTAAATTTAAACATCTTGTTTTATTTCATTTTAATCAGCCTTATTTAAATGTAATTTTTTTCTGTTCTTAAATGATACCACCTTATTTTTCCAAGTTTAAAAGAGTGAGATTTTAATTTAAGGCTATAATAGTCTGCCCATGATCATAATTAAGAGTTAAGAGGAAGAGCTACCATTCAAAATCTCAGTAATACAAACCTGTGTTAGTACCAAATGGCACACTGGCCTGTGCTGGCCAGAAAGAGACATCTGTCTGTTACCAGAGAAAGCAGGTGTATCCCTCTATGAACACTCTATACAGTATGTCATCAGCATGGGCCATTGGTTGATAGTCACTAGCACTATTTGTGGAAGACAAGTTCACATATGGTATCTTAGAGAGTCCTGGTATTTTCTAGTCAAGAGTGAATCTTTCCTATTCAAGAGGTTTTGTGTTGTTGAATTTTGTATTCCTAGTGTCTATCCTTGTTTTGTCATATAGTATGTGCTTAATAAACATGTCTTCAATTCTTGACAACCCAGAAATGTCAGAGGAGGGATTTTTTTTCTTGTCACTTTGGGAGGAACTTTGAGGTTTTCAAATACTTAACCAAAGCTGAGGAAATATAGTAGAATCAAAGTTGAACTGTGTTACTAGAAGCTCTCTAGATCACATGTTTAGATTATTCTACCCTTCCTTTCATGATTCTCAAGGCTCAAGAGAAAATGCAATGGTTGATTGCCTTGCAGGCTCTCAGAAGACCAAGAACTAAGGTTTCTTTCTCTCTCCCTTGGTTCTCCGTTCCTCTCTATACTCACAGCTCTGCATCCCCAAGCTTTAAGAAACCTAGTCACAGAGGCAATGACTCATTGATGAGGCAAGAGACTGCAGCATGTAGTACAAGTAATATAATTCTCCCTGGTACACAGAACACTACCATCACACATCTGTTTCAATTCATCAGTTCAGGGCTTGGGCACAACTACATTAAACAAATCATCACTACTGCAATATTTACATAATTTTGAGGACAAGTCCTCTACTGAAGGAGGCATATTTCCCTAAGGTTTACAGGCATCTAATTTTTCTAAGCTTTATTCCACACTGTCTTGAGTGCCAAAGAAATTTGTTTCCTTAAAGATAAATGGCTTTGAGCCACAAACATTCCCATTCTTACTACAGATTTTGGATTTTTAATACAACATAGATATGCTGAGAACACCAGAAAATAGACCTAGCAGTGTCTTAAGAGATCATCTACCATTAACTCCTATCCTAGGAAAGTTTCTTTTTTGTGGCGCTGTCATATATGCTACCAATACCCTCCCACTAAACTGTACTCCCAATCTCTAGGCAAGTTTCTAAAACTATTTTCAAAGTTTGTTACTTAGCCATTACTAAGTGCTACCTAGATAGAGATTTTGCATCCTCCCTTGATAGTACTTTTCTAGCGTTTCACCATCTTTGCTGTGTCTAATCAATTTTTTTCTTGCTTCAAAATACATAAATTTTATCATTTTATTCTGGGAAAAAGACCTGGAGCAAGCCGAGGATCCTCATTTGTGATCAGTAATACAGCCTGGATGCAAAGAATAAAATACTGGCAGCTAATTCCCAAGTGTAGCTGAGAGCTGTCTGTGTAGGATGCATCAAAATAGCTTATTGCTAAAATTTTCCCAAATAAGGATGCTCAGCAAGCTAAGAGTGTAGCTTTGGTATGAGATTAATTTACAAATTGAGTCCAAATCCAAGTAAGTCACACAGATTCAAAACATGGATCATTTAACAAATAAGATAATTCCATAGTAGAATATTTACTATTTAAAGGTTCTGATCAGGGTCTTTTAGTTAATTGTCCCATTCAGTTAACTGCTCTGACATGAAGTTTACAAATGCCAAATTCAGCCATTTTGTAAGAAAACTTCAAAAATGAACTATAAATAGTAATATATCTGGCCAAAATACATACTCCAAAAAACTTCTCACAGTTGAATTCCAAACAGTGAACCGATTATCTTCCCATGCCACTTAAATATGAAAATGAAAAGAAAATCATATACATGTTTAAGTGTCTGAAGGGAGGGAAACCTTGGTCCAGATATTTAATCTACATGTAAGTCCTCAGTTTAGAGTCTGAGTTTTGATTTAACTTAAAAACAACTGAGCTATCATTATGTCCATGGTAGATGGATCAAATAAACTTTTTCTAATCTTTACATTAAGTCTCTAGTCTTATTTATTTATTTATTTATTTATTTATTTATTTATTGCACTACTGGGGATCGAAGGATCTTAGGACATTGCACTTGAGAAGCAGGCGCAGCGCCACTGAACTAAATCCTCAGCCCAAGTCTCTAGTCTCATAAACTGTCCCTTCACAAAGTTAAATGACCTAGCTGAGATTATTAATGTGGTAAGAGAATCAGAATTAGTTGTATTTAGATGTAATACTCTATTAAAACAAGTTACTACTTCATTTATATCACCAATTTCATTTTGCTTATTCTTTTCAAGTCCTTGTATTACCAAGGCTTTTTATGAAAATAATGTAACATATGCAGTATGATGGTAAAATACAGTGAATACTTAGATGAAAAAAATTATTACAGTAAAACACACATTGCCCTTGAAATAGCCTTGCTTTGAAAACTTATCCCATTGTTCTTGCCACTTTTTGAAGCCATTCTGAAAGTTCTGTTCTGTGAGTGTCTTTAGTTGCACTGTCCTGGCTGCCTCAATGTCCTGAATGGATTCCAGACATTTACTTTCCACAGTCACTTTGATTTTGGGGAAGAGTCAGAAGTTGCAACATGCCAGATCTGGTGAATAAGGTGAATGAGGACACACAGTAATGTTTTCACAAGCCTGCCTTTCTATAGAATGGCACTCAGGAGGAACATTCGATATATTTTTTAACATTCCTTGTAAAGACTTAAGAGGACTTCCAGAACTGCTTCAGAAAGTGGCAAGAATGATGGGATAAGTGTGTTTGAAGCAAAAAGGAATTCTGAGGGGGATTAACGGAAACGTGTCTTTTGCTGTCATAAAATTTTAAAAATTTACATATTAATTATATTTTAATCAACCCATGTAATTTTGTGATTTTATGTTAATGCTGGCTAGGATTTATAATTTTCATCAAGGAGAGTAGGATAACAAAGTAGGAAAAACCTGAAAATACTCACTGGATTTAGGAAAATAAAAGTCAAAGTTAATTTAGTAAGCACCACTTTAATGCAGCAGTGGAAGCAGAAGGCAGAATTAGCATAGGTTGAAAGTCTGACAGGGCAAGTGGGGAAATGAAATAAAATAGATTAGTTTTTAAAAACTTTGGTTCTAGAGAGGAGAGCGAAGACAGTAGTCAGAAGAGAAAGGAGACACAGGATAGGAACGACTCCAAGTTAAGATAAGACTTAAGCCCACAGTTTAGAAGTCTCTAGAATAAGTATATTTTTATTCTATAATATTCATATTTTATACTAATTTTTAAATATTAAGGTTGAACTGGAACTACCATTATCTTACATAAAACTAAACACATTATCTTCTATCCATGTTTCTAAATAGGAGGTGAATGAACAGCATGCTAAAGGAAATGCATAACAAAATGACAACTCTCTTCCCTCAATGTTTAAAGTAAGAAAAACACATATGTGCAACTTTGTCTCTTATCAAAAATACTTTATATACAATGACATAGTGATCTATTAGAAAACAGTATATGAACCATGAAACTGTTCAATAGGAGTATTAAATGTTCTATATTCATAAACACTGTGACCTGAGGCCTACAAGCATAAAATATCTTGGTAGAACAAATAATATATAATTTCTTTGACTTAGAGATCAAAGTTAATATCAAGTACTCATTTACTTATAAACTAGGAATGAGGTAGTAAAATCAAAAAGGCAAAAGTAAAATGTGGGAAATTGAAAAGAAAGGGTCTGATAGTGATGATTCAGTTTCATAATGAAATCACTAGCAGAAGACCAACTTAGTGTATTTCCAGTAAAGTTAACTGATTTTTAAAAACGTCATTCTGATTTGTGCAAAAAGCTCAAGTTAAAAATTTAAGTTCTGAGTAGGCTTTAATCAAGAAACTTTCTAAACGGTAAGACAAAATCCAGTTCAAAGAAGGTAGCAGGCAAGTTGTATATGCCATAGGTAAAAATAATCCTCAAAATAATTCAGAATCTGGCACATTCCTGGTATAAGACCCAAGTCCCGGAAGGAGATGATGGGGCAGCACAGAAAAGTCTGTAGGGTCAGCAAGTTCCTAGCCCAAGACTTAGATCCACTCTCTGGTCATATCCCTCTAATTATGGGTACTTTAAAAACCTCTAGGTCATGAATAAGTAATTTTTGTATTTTCCATCATTCCAAAGAAACAAGTCTATGTGTGTAACAAAAATTATCAAATAACTGAAAAGGTAGTTGGTAAAATGTGATTAAAAAATTTAGCTGAATGTGATGGTGCACACCTATATTATAATCCTAACACCAGGAAGCTGAGGCAGGAGGACAAGTTTGAGCCAGCCTGCACACATAGCGAAACCCTGCCTCAAAAGACACATGAGTGCACGCACACACACACACACTTAATGGTCAAGCTGCAAAGCTGATTGTATGAGTTTTGATGGAAATTACCATCAAACATCCTGCTCTGATATAATAATTTTTCTCAAAAAGAAGTATTTCCAGGACGACATGTGTATCAGACTTAAACTGGGTATGTAAAGAACTTCTTTAAGGAAGCCTAATATTAATAGTTGAAAGCCAAAAGACAATGTTTTAAAGGAAATTTAGTGTCATAGCAATGTCTAAACCTTATCAAGTTGCAAAGTTTTGTTATCACTGAATACAGAGTTCAAGTTAGGTTTTCAGTGTCTTTTCCACCCCAAAAGAACAGAAAGTGTAGAAAGAATAATTACTTACAGCAATAATATCCAGTGTATTATCACAGACCTTTCGGATTTCATTATTTTTATCATGCATCAGATCTATGAGATATGCTGGAGCTTCTGAAAACAAATAGTTAAAGATACAAACTGCATTTGAGATTGTAACTCTTCAATCATATTAGAAAATCCCACATTTTTAAAAATGCTAAATGGAAATTTAAAATAAAATCATTAGTACAAGCTGAGCAGAGAAATTTAGTGTTTGATTTATTAAAATAAGGATAGTGGGGACATAAGAGAAAAGTCTAGATAAACATTGGAAATGGGTAAAGAAAACAAAGCCATCAAATCTCAAAGTAGTATAAAGACATAGCTGAAGAAAACTGAAGAGGGAGCTCTAGAACTGTATATTTAAACACTTGTTCTATCCTGCCTTCCTAAAGTCCAAGGAAGCTTCTTTCACACAAAAAAGAACAATAGAAAAGAATAGCAGTCAAAATCCCATGTTTAGCATAAGGAAAAACAAAACAAAAAGCCCTATAATACATTTTTACGTAAGATGAAACAGCATTTTAAAAGAGAAAAGAAATGAAGAAAGTCATAAAGCAGTGATGGCAAACCTGTAGAGCTTTCAATGATAACAAATAGCCTGCTGCAGCGTGTGTGCCATAAGTTTGCCACCACTGTCATAGAATATATATGAATGAATAACATACATCAGGAAACTCAGATATAAAATAATTCAGGAAAGGACAAAAAACATTGCAGATGTTAAAGGCGGAATATATCACTCCAGAAAAATAGCTTAAGGTCAGTTATTCAGAACAATGTAGATTAAGCAAAATAATTTAGACTATTCATATGGGTAATGAAGGATTTTATGCAATGGAGTTCAAAGTAGATTTTTAAAAATATATACCATAAACCACCACAACTAAAAAGAAATATCAAACCAAACACCACTTCTACTGCTATGTACCCATGTCTTTATGACACTGATCACACTGGATTATAGTCTTACATTTCCTATTTACTTGCCTATCTCTTCAACTAGATTTCAGAGTTCTGAGGAGAAAGACTTGACTATTATATACATCAGTACCTGTTCATTAAATGGTCAAAACCTCATAAATGCGGACAGAATGATTACTTACATATAGAGATAGCAGACACTAAAATCTCAGCTTAAGGGAATCTGTGCATGATACTGTTATTATTCACAATGAATATAGAAGACAGAACTGTTCTGTTTTTTAGAGGATGATACTGACTACAGTGCCCTTTGCATGTAGTAATGATAAACTACCACTTACTGAGTCTTTCTGGGTGTTTAGAACTGTAGCACTTTAAACCCACTAGTATTTTAATAAACCTACAAAGTAGAAGGTCTTATTTAGTATTATAGTCATTTTATAGATTTAAGAATGGTATACAGGTGGTTATGCAGCTTATTTGAGGTCCTTGCAGGTAAGTGGCAAAAGGTAACTTAAAATTAGAGTCATTTTGGGGCCAGGGATTTAGCTCAGTGGCGCTGTACCTGCCTTGCAAGTGCAAGGTCCTAAGTTTGATCCCTGGTACAAAAAAAAAAAAAAGAATATTAGTCGTTAGAGTTTGAGGATACAGCTCAGTGGTAGATTACTTGCCTAACATGCAACACCCCCAAAACAAAAAAATTAGGAGTGTTTAATTATAATGCACTTATTGTACATTATGCTACACCTCTTGATGTGGAAGGCATCTAGGGAGCAGTTAGCAACAAATGTCTGAGGCTCAAGAAATTTTGCGGATATTAAATACAGTTCATAGCCGAAGTCATGAACAGAAATGCTTTCCAATGTAGAATCAGTAAGATTAGAAGAGGATCAAAGACAGCCCTCAAAATCTCTGACATTTAAGTTATGTTAACAGAGATGGAAATTTTGATACGTTTAAGTTTCTTAGAACTTAAAATCTGACAAGTTAAATTCGCTTATATGTAATATATGCTTGATGTATATAGTGATAATTTTATACAGTATTTTTAGTGCACCTCTGTTTTCACTGTGACCTGTTAGATGAGGTGGTATTCTCCACTTGTGGCATCATGTTGGCATCTAAAATGTTTTAGCTTTTGGAGAATTTTCGATTTCAGATTTTTGGGTTAGGGAGGCTCAATCTGTACTAATTTAGGGTAAATATCTTCTTTGGAAAAGAGGTACTCTTGTAAATTTATTTCAAAGTGTAGTGTTTTCTATAGATTTGAACATTTCTAAGAAAAACCACCAAAGATGCCTATCTTCTGAATATGTGAAATGTCATTATCTATTGTAAACAGTGAAAGGATACGTGTTTCCTTGATTATGACATCTCTCGTGGCTTGGTGGAAAACCATCTGGTAGAAGACATAAATTATCTGACACACAAATTCATCATCTTCTTGTTGAGCTGAAAGAAAACAAAAACTTTACATGAAAGAATGCTATATGTATATACCCATCAAAAAACACAGAGAATAAAAAACACTAAAAGTAACAAGGAGACAGGATAACTATTTTAAATTATAATACATGAGTGACACATCATTTATGCCTAGCTGTTTCTTCTAAATTACATGGCAATGACCCATGAGGAAATTTCATAATAATATATTTTCAGAAAATTTGACTGGACTTGAGTTAAATTACTTTGAAAAACAAAAAAAATGTAGATTTTGAAAAAGAGAAATTAAATCATCTCTGAGATTATACCAGGCTACTTGAGATAGTCCATCTCAAAAGATCAGGTAATACCTAGAAGAAATGAAGGATGAGAAGTTTAAGAGATCTGTGAGTCCTAAGACTGTGACCTTCACTATCTTTTGTCAATCAATACATGTGAAAACTGACCGAATGAAATTCTATGCTCCTATTGTGAAATGAATGGCAACACTTACTAGCACGTGTTAAAAAGCCACTCTGTTCTCCTGCATGGTGGCCCACCCTCATGCTGTAGGGTGTGCTCCTTTTCCTACTTTTGCTTGGTCCAAACTTGCACTGCAGAGTCTGTTTCTTTTCCTACCTTTAATAAAACTTTGCTATTAAAAAAAGCTCACATCTTCTAAGATTTTGATAGAAATTAACTATTATAAAAAGGCATTTCCTTTTGTTGAATAATGTTCACAAAATTAAACTTTACATATTGTCATGAAATAAGTAGTTTCACTCTATAATGTAAAAAGAAGTGCAATATAATTATAAAAACTAATTAGTAAATGCTTAATATACAAAGAATAATTTAGCAGAACAGCTGATATCTACTAACATGTAAGGGTTGAACATAACTACAGAAATTTAATTTTAGGTCTGCGTTATGAAATTTTTTGTTTTTCAGTACTGGGATTGAACTCAAGACTTTGCACTTGTGAGGCAGGCGCGGTGCCACTGAGCCAAATCCCTGGCCCTGAAATTTGATTTACTATATTGTAGTTTGCCTGCAAATTCTAGGCAAAAGTTTGATGACATGTTAAGATATAAATAGCTGTGTGGAATAGATCCTGGGCCCCTTAAAGGTCAATCTGTCCCAAATGATCTCTCCTAGTAACTTCTGACAACCAGTTGGGCTAAAAATCTTACTATTACTCTCTTATATTCAATACTCTCTCACTCATGTAATTCTAATTATTTTTCAGTATTAAAAATCATGTATTTCTAGAAAGCAGTATTATATAGCCTCTGTATGTGGTCATCTCACATCAGAGAACATCAAAACATAGTAAAATATTCTGGCTGTTAGTTCATTTTACACATAGCTCTCTCAATTAAATCACGGTGGGCCAGCAATTCTGAGATTCATGTTATTTTGCTTCAACTTTCTCCAACTGTCCATGAAATCTTCATTCTTCTGTCAACATTTTATTCAACTAGCTACTGTCTCTTTTATTTCTAATACTATACTATAAACAGCAATGAAAATGAAGACACTTCTATATACAATATACTGTAGATGGATTTCATAAATATAATGTGGGACAAATTCTATTTGTCTAGATTCTATTCTACTTGCATAAAGTTCAAACCCAAGCAAAACTAATATATCAGTAATAAAAAGAGAGAAACCACTTTGGAGGAGATAGTAATGACTGGGAGGAGGGAAGATGTACTTCTAGGGTACTGTTAACATTTTATTTCCCTATGTATCTAATGTAACATGGGTGCGCTCACTTTGAAAATTCATTGAAGTCTTTATACATTTTGTAATTTTCTTTATATATGTTATACTTAAAAATGTCTATTAAAATTATATAAAATAAATATATATTATGCCTTTTATAGGAAAGACTGAGACTTAGGAAGAACTGTGTGTATTCTTTAGGTATATCATTAGCATTTAAATTTTTATATTGTTAAATACTTTTAATGTGTAAGATGCTAGGGAATTTGGCCCTCATAAAATATTTGCTTCTGATAAATTTTGTATGCAGTATGGAGTACGGTGAGCCCTGGCCCCTAAGTGTGATACAAATGTATTGGGCAGATGCTAGGCCTGCACTGTCCAATACTGTAGCCATAAGCCACTGCAGCTAATTTAAGTTAAATTAAAAACTCAGGTTTTCAGTCTGACAGTCACATTTCAAGTGTTCAGAAATTACATGTGTTGGTCAGCACAAATACAGAACATTTTGATCATTGCAGGAAGTCCAGTGGAATCAGCTTCCAAATGAACTTTCCTATTAGATTCAAAGTATAAAAAGTAAGGGTTGTGCAAGAGAAGAAATCCAACTTAAGCCGACAGAAAGAAGAAATGATAGAATATCATTTAAGGCTGGCAAGATGAGAGTAGTATCTGTAAACTGGTGCCAATTTGCTTTAAAGCAACATTCTTAACTATGCAACCTAAAGCTCTTTGATATCACTCCATCTAATCCTAGCTAGCAGTATATTTAATTCATTTTTCTTAACTGCATAATTTAAATTGCTGTGATTAATTTAACAGTTAAATACTATTTCATGCTGCAAACTCTTTTATACTTAAAAATTTTAACTAATAATGTATTTAGACATTAACATGAAAAAAAATTACGATCATTACCGTTTAGCAATTCAATAAGGGCAGGGATTATTCCAGATTTAGCTAACAATGCTGCACAAGAGTCATCCATAGATACAGTTCCAATCATTATAACCACTTCTAAAACAAGGTCATCTTCAGCAGCACCTAGAAAAGTGAAATCAGAAAAATTTCATTGAAATGTTCTGACCCAAATCCATTTATATTATCAAAACTCCAATACACAGCAAAGATATTGAAAGCTATTACATCAGTTCCAATGAATCTTTGACATGCTTGTAAATTTGTCCTTTTCTGAAATTTTCCATTATTTGCAGATGACAGTTGTGGCAGTAGAAAGGTGGAAACACATCTTTGAAAATACAACTGAGGGCGGGGGATTTAGTTCAGTGGTTCCGCCACCTGCCTTGCAAGCGCAAGGTCCTGAGTTCGATCCCCGATACCAAAAAAAAAAAAAAAAACAACTGAATGATAATGTAGACAGAAAATAAAAGACTTATTTAAAAGCTTTGTGTGTGTGAATATATATGGTGGAGGGGGGTATTTTGGTAATTTGTAAAAAACAGGGTTAAAAAGACTAAAACATCAGGAAAGGTATTAGTAGTAAAAAGAGAACATACATCTAAGAATGCACCTAGTGACTACCATTTTGGGAGAGGAGAGCTGCGGGAAGAATTTGCTTTGCCTGGTTTAACAGTAGTCACAAAACTGCTATAGTAGCCTTACCTACAAGAGAAAGGAATAATGCAGTGATTATGCAGAAGTAAGGTGCTTAGCACGGACCTGGTTTCAGTTTATCCTTGAGGTATGGAACCATCTTGTACTCTTTAAGAACCAGTTCCCAGTCCAAGTCTGGAATGGTCAAATTTGCCAGAGTTCCCAAACACTCGATCACAAACTCTTCCTCTTCATCATTAGAGATCTGGGCTGCAAGATCCCCAACATAATCCTGATAAAACACAATTTTAGTACAAAGTTAAAATATTAAGAGACGAACTAACCTAATAATGTGAGTGATACGAAGAAAAATAAATATCAAGGATGATTTTCTTGTTTTATTAATCTTGCACTAAGTTGCTTAGGGAGCCTATGGTAAGCTAGTTTAAGGCAAGAAGACCACAGTGGATATGGAGGGTTAGGGACAGAGATCACAAAATAAAAACAGTATCAAAAGGTAGACTGAGATTTCTAAGAGCTAACTTTACATAGAAATTTCTAACAGGGAGCCAATTTGGGTCATGAATAAATATTTGATGAGAGTTTGGTAAGAGTTATATACCCAGTTATAACACTAATTCATAGTACATTTTAATAGCCAAAAAACAAGCTTACAATAAACAGATTTTTAGTTGGTCCATCATGCTGGGAAATGTTTCTAATCATTTTCATTAGTAATGGATCCTTGAACTTCAGAGCTCGTTTCATGAGCATCTTTAGCCCATTTCCTAGAAGAGAAAAGGAAAATTTCTCCAATAAAACTAAGGTTACTTCAAGTTTCATGGTTTTATGAGTCATTATAAAACATTCATGTCCAGTAAAATGCACAGCCTTAAGTGTACAATTCGATTAACTTGATGCCTATATCTGCACATATCAACATGTAGAATATCTACATTCACTATAGAAAGTGCCCCCAGTCAATCCTACTTCTCAGACACAATCATTTTTTTTTCTTCTTCTTCTTGTTCTCCTACTGTTTCCTCTCTTCAAATACAGGTCAGTTCTGTGTGATCTAGAGCTTCATATTAATAGACTCAAACACTATGTGCTTTGATGTGTCTACATTATGCACCACAAATTTTTTAAAAATACTTTTAACTCTGAAAAACTGGACTTCTAGAAATATATAACTGGAAATGCTTAAAGATGCAGCGAAGGAATAATTAGTGCAACACTGTAACAAAGAAATGGCAAACTAACCTGTGTGATTTTATTTTACTTAGTATTATGGTCTCATGGTACATGCATTTTTCTACAAATAACTCAAATTTATCCTTCTTTATGGCTGAGTGGTATTCCAGCATGTGTGTATGACATTTTCTTTACTCATTCTTCTGTTAGGCATGTATTTTGCTTCCAAGATTTTGCTAGTATGAGTTGTGCTGCTATAAACATGAGTATGCTATAAACATTACTGTAATAGTTCCTATAATATGTCTTTTTTAGGTATTTATTTTTAAGTTTTTATTGGTACATGTTTCCCATATATAATGAATAAATTCATCTTAGGAAGTTGGTACATGTACATACCACATCTTTACTACTTTTTACTATTCTCTTCTCCTCCTCCTCTCTTCTTCCTAGATCTCGTTTCCATCTGCAAAAGGTCTACGTCTGTTTCCTATCATCTAATTTTTATTTTGCTCTTTATTTATCTTTTGGATTTCTCATATAAGAGAAGTCATGTGATATTTAACTTTCTGTGTCTGATTTATTTATTAGCATTATAGTCTCAAGGTGTATAGTAATTATGACTTTAACTCTTTCAGGAAGATACCAGAAGAGGTATAGCTGGGTCAAATGGAATTTCTATTCTTAGCTTTTTGAGGAATCTCCATACTGATTGCTATAGTGGCTGTACTAGTTTCCATTCCCACCAGCACTGCAGAAGGGTTCCTTTTCCCCTACAGCTTCACCAGTATTTACTGGTTTTTGAGTTACTGATGATAGCCATTCTTTATGGAAGATAGAATCTCAGTGTTGCTCTGACTTGCATTTCTCTAACGCCAAAGATGCTGAACTTTTTCTCATATGCTTATTGATCATTTTTGCTGCTGCTTTTGAGAAGCGTCTGTTTGTTTTAACTGCCCATATTTCACTGTTCTTTTATTTTGGGGATCTCAGTTTTTGAGTTCTTCATATAATGCAGATATCAGTCCTTTGTCCAAGGAGCAGCTGGGATTTTTTTCACCTATTCTTCACTCTGTTATTTGTTTCCTTTGCTGTGTAGAGCTTTTTCATTTGATATAATATCATTTGTTGATTGTCAGTTATTTTTTGTGCAACTAGGGTTCTGTTCAGAAAATCCTTGCTCGCACCCTTGTCTTTAAGAGTTTTACCTATTTTATGAGCTAGTAGATTCAGTGCTTCTGTTTTCATATCTAGGTCACTGATCCATTTTGATTTGATTTTAGTACAGGGTAAGTGATACGGGTCAAGATTCATCCTCTGGAAGGGGCTTCCGGGCCACCATCCCTCCCGCCGCTCCTGGCCCAGAGGTAGGGGCTTCTGAGCTGCCGTCCTACTGCTCCTGGTCCAGAGGAAGGGGCTTCCTGGCCACCATCCCTCCTGCTGCCCCCAGCCCAGAGGAAAGGGCTTTTGGGCCACCTTCTGTCCCGCCGCTCCCAGCCCAGAGGAAGGGGCTTCCGGGCCACTATCCCTACCGCCGCTCCTGGCCCCTGTCCCACCTTTCCCAGCTCAGAGGAGGTGATCCTCATGGGCGCCAACAGCAACCCCCCGACCCCCAGTCGAAATGAGAAAACACTTAAATAAGTCTCAAAACCAGACTTCCAGATCACCTACAGCAACCCCAAAGGGAAATGACATGGAACACTCTGATATTCAACCACCTGGAGCCACTGAACTGGCAACAAAAAGGGATCTGGAAAAAATGAAATCAGAAATAATTTCTCAGATAACAGGAGAAATTGTGCCCCTAGTGCAAGACATGATTAATAAATCTAGAGAGGAGCTCAGAAACATGATGGAATCCCAACACAGGAAACAAATGGAATCCATAAAACAGATGCAAACAGATTGCCAGGAGATGAAAACCTCCATTGAAAGTCTACACAGCAGAATGAGCCAATGTGAGGACAGAATTTCAGATACAGAAGATAAGATTGCAATTAGTGACCAGGAAAAGAAAAATTGCTTCAAAATTATAAGGGAACATGAGAAATCAATCCAGCAGCTGCTAGACGATGCAAAGAAGAATAACATAAGACTGACTGGAGTCAATGAAGAAAGAGGAGAGAGTGCACATGACATAAAAAAATCTCTTCATAGAAGGAATGGCAGAAAACTTCCCAAGCAGGGGAAAAGAACTTGACATACAGATAAGTGAGGCATATAGGACTCCAAAGAGCCTTGATAAAAAAAAAATCTACACATAGGCATATAATTGTTAAGATTCCAGAAACTCAACAGAAGAACAAAGTTCTACAAGCAGTTACAGAAAAGAAACAAATCACATACAAAGGAAAGCCCATCAGAATCACAGCAGACTTCTCAACATAAACCATCAAGGCAAGAAGAGCTTGGAGTGATGTAGTTCAAGCCCTCAAGGAAAACTTCCTACAACCCAGACTGATGTACCCTGCAAAACTGTGTTTCAAAATTGATGGAGAAATAAGATACTTTCATGACAAAGAGCACCTTAGGAACTCCGTGAATACCAAACCAGCACTCCAAAGAACTTTACACAATATCCTAGGAACAGACACTGAGGATCTCAACCCCAGGAAGCAAAGCAGAATGAACCCATCTGGCATGACAAGAAATTAAATGTAAAGGGGGAGAACCCAACAAAAAGAAAAAGTCATGGCAATGACAAGTCAATACGTTTCAGTTATAACCATCAACGTTAATGATCTCAATTCATCAATCAAAAGAAATAGACTGGCAGAATGGGTCAAGAAGCAAAATCCAGCAATATGTGGCATACAAGAAACACACTTAATTCAAAAGGAAACTCATAGACTGAAAGTTAAAGGGCGGAAAACAATACTGCATGCAATGAGAATCCGAAAAAAGCAGGAGTAGCTATCCTCTTTGCAGATCAAGTAGATTTCAAACCAACACTGATTAAGAGAGATGAAGAAGGACACTACATCCTTGTAAAGGGAATATCCAAGAGGAAGAGATGACAATCATAAATATCTATGCACCAAACACTAGTGTGCTCAACTATATAAAACAAATACTAATGGACATGAAAAGTCATATATGCACTAATACAATTGTAGTGGGGGACCTCAACACTCCACTGTCACAAATAGATGGATCAACTAGACAAAAAAATAAGTAACGAAATACTAGAACTCAATCGAACTCTTGAACAAATGAACTTAACAGATGTTTACAGAGTCTTCCACCCCACAAAATTAGAATACACATTCTTCTCAGCTGCACATGGGTCATTCTCAAAAATGGACCACATACTCACACACAGAACATGTTTAACTAAGTGCAAAGGAACTGAAGTTATCCCCTGTATATTATCAGACCATAATGCGATGAAATTGGAGATCCATAGCAAAAGAAACTCAAAAAATTTCATAAACACGTGGAAATTGAACAACACACTTCTGAATAACCAATGGGTCACAGAGGAAATTAAAGAAATCAGACAGTTCCTTCAATTAAATGACAATGACAATACAACATATCGGAATCTATGATACACAATGAAAGCAGTCTTATGAGGGAAATTCATAGCAGTGAATACGCATATTAGGAAAACAGAATGAGCCCAATTAAACAACCTGATGCTGAACCTCAAGCTTCTAGAAAAAGAAGAGCAGGACAACCCCAGAGCTCATACAAGGGAGGAAATTATAAAGATCAGAGGAGAAATCAATGCAATGTAGACTAAGAGAATGATACAAAAAATCAATGAAGCCAAGAGTTGGTTCTTCCAAAGAATCAACAAAATTGACAAACCCTTAGCCAACCTTGTCAGAAAAAGGAAAGAAAAGGCCCAAATCCATGCAATTAGGAATGAAAAGGGTGAAATTACAACAGACCCAGCAGAAATCCAGAGGATCATCAACATCTACTTCCAGAACCTATACGCCAATAAGATGGACAACACAGAAGAAATGGACAGATTCCTAGATACATACGAATTACCAAAGTTGAACAAAGAAGACCTAAACATTCTGAACAACCCAATATCAACCAATGAAATTGAAAATGTAATTAAAAATTTATCAACTAAGAAAAGCCCAGGCCCTGATGGCTTCACTGCTGAATTCTACAAGACATTTACAGAAGAACTGCTGCCACTACTGTTTAAACTCTTCAATGAAATTGAAAGGGAAGCAATACTCCCAAATTCATTCCTGGAAGCAAGCATCACCTTGATCCCCAAAGCAGAGAAAGACCCAAATGAAAAGGAGAACTATAGGTCAATCTCACTAATGAACATAGATGCAAAAATCCTTAATAAGATACTGGCAAATAGAATGCAGAAGATCATCAAGAAGATCATACATCCAGATCAAGTGGGATTCATCCCAGGGATGCAGAGATGGTTCAACATACGCAAATCACTCAGTGTAATACACTATATCAATAGAGCCAAGGACAAAAACCATATGATTATCTCCATAGATGCAGAAAAAGCATTTGACAAAATCCAACATGCATTTATGATAAAAATCCTACAGAAAATTGGAATAGATGGTCTCTACCTCAAACTGATAGAAGCCATCTATGAAAAACCAACAGCCAATATCATACTAAATGGTCAAAAACTGAAATCCTTCACACTAAAATCAGGAACAAGACAAGGATGTCCACTATCACCACTCTTGTTCAATATAGTTCTGGAAACTTTAGCCACGGCAATTAGACAAAAGAAAGAAATAAAAGGAATAAAGATAGGAAATGAAGAAGTCAAATTGTCATTATTTGCAGATGATATGATACTCTATATAGAAGACCCCAAGAACTCCACCAAAAGTCTTCTAGACTTAATAACCAAATTCAGTCAAGTAGCTGGTTACAAGGTCAACACACAAAAATCAATAGCTTTCCTCTACACCAATGACAGACTCACTGAGAGAGAAATAGGGCAAATAATTCCTTTCACAATAGCATCCAAAAAACTGAAATACCTAGGAATCAACCTAACAAAAGAAATTAAAGACCTCTTCTCTGAAAACTATGGCACTCTGCAAAGAGAGATTGAAGATGATATTAGAAAATGGACAGACATCCTCTGCTCCTGGGTAGGAAGGATTAATATTGTGAAAATGGCCATACTTCCAAAACTGCTATATAGATTTAATGCAATTCCAATTGAGATCCCAGCAGCATACTCCATGGACCTTGAGAAAACAATCCAAAAATTCATTTGGAACAAGAAGAGACCCAGAATAGCAAAAGCAATTCTAGGTAACAGATACATGGCAGGGGGTATTGCAATCCCCAACCTGCAACTATACTACAAAGCTACTGTGATAAAAACAGCATGGTACTGGCAAAGAAACAGACCACCAGTGGAACAGATTAGAACATGCAGAAACAACGCCAGACACACTCAGCCATCTCATCTTCGATAAAAGAGCCAAACACCCTCACTGGAGGAAAGATAGCCTCTTTAATAAATGGTGCTGGAAAAATTGGGTTTCAACTTGCCAAAGATTAAAGCTAGACCTATATCTCTCACCATGCACTAAACTAAAATCAAAATGGATTAAAGATCTAAATATTGAAATAGAAACTCTGAACCAGTTGGAACAGAGGTTAGGTAGAACCCTTGAAGACATCGGTGTAGGAAAAGATTTTATGAACAAAACCTCAGTTGGCCATGAACTAGCACAAATAATAAACAAGTGGGATCTCTTCTTATTAAAAGGCTTCTGCACAGCAAGAGAAACCACCAGCAGTGTGAAGAGACATCCCACAATGTGGGAAAAAAATCTTCACCTGCTCTTCCTCAGACAAAGGTCTACTATCTCGAATCTATAAAGAACTTAAAAAGATCAGACCTCCCAAACTTAAAGACCCAATCCAAAAATGGGCATCTGAAATGAACAGACATTTCTCACACAAAGAAGTAGAAATAGCAAATAAATACATGAAAAAATGTTCAACATCACTAGTCATTCGAGAGATGCAAATGAAAACAACGCTGAGATTCCACTTCACTCCAGAAAGAATGGCTGCTATCATGAAATCAACCAATAACAAATGCTGACAGGGCTGTGGGGAAAGAGGAATCCTGTTCCACTGCTGGTGGGAGTGTAGACTGGTGCAAGCACTGTGGAAATCAGTATGGAGATACCTCAAAGAACTTGGACTGGAAGTCCCATTTGACCCTGCTATTCCACTGCTGGGGATCTTCCCCAAAGAATTAAAAGAATCATATCACAGTGATATATGTGTGCCCATGTTCATAGCACCACAGTTTGTGATAGCTAAAACTTGGAAACAGCCCAAATGCCCATCAACTGGAGACTGGATAAAGAAAATGTGGTTTTTTAATAAAATGGAGTACTACTCAGCCATAAATGAGAAATTAGAGACATTTATAGCTAAGCGGATGCACATTGAGGTGATACTCTTAAGTGAAATAAATAGGACACACATGTATAAATACCAAATAGTTTCTCTGGTGTGAGAAACTGAAAGTGTAAATAAGGACTAAAATGTATAATAGGTAATGTGAAATCGGAAGAAAAGGGACAAAGGGGAAGGAAGTGGGAGGGATAGGGGAAAAGATAGAAGGGAATGGGATTAATATGAGAAAATGGAAAAATAGGAACAAAATCTTTGTAAATAGGGAGGACTGGAGGGCTTGAAAGGAGGGCTGGGCAAGGGTGAAAAATAAGAACCAATAGAGATTATGTAAAGGTGCAAATTTCCAATGATGAATGTCATTATATTGTATACCTAAAATGTACCAATGATTAGAATGAATAACTGATAATGCAAAATAGGAAGAAAAGGTCCAAAGGGGTAGGGATAGTGGGAAGGGCAGGGGAAAGGAAAGAAGGGAAAGGAAAAATGCTGAGAAATGGAAAAAATGGAAATAAAGTCTTTGTGTAAATAGGGAAGGGTGGAGGGGGTGAAGGGCTAGGAATGGGGAAAAAATAAGAACCAAGATGCATTATGTAAAGGTACAATTCCCAATGAGAAATGTAATTGTGATGTATAACTAAAATGTACCAATAAAAGAATTTGACAAATGAAAAAAAAAGATTCATCCTCTCCATGTGGATGACCAGCTTTCCTAGAACCATTTGTTGGTATGAAAAAAAAAAAAAGACTATCTTTTCTTTAATGAATGTTTTTGGTCCCTTTGTCAAAGAAGAGATTGTTGAATGTGTCTAGGGTTATTTCTATATCCTCTAATCTGTTCCATTACTCTTCATGTCTGTTTTTGTGCCAATACCATGATAAGATAATTGTAAGATAACTTGAAATCTGGCATTGTGACACTTCCTACTTTGCTTTTGTTGCTCAGGATCGCTTTTGCTATTTTGGGTCTATTTATATTGCTTTTGCTATTTTGGGTCTCTTCTGGTTCCATATAAATCTATACATTTTTGGAAATACAGTCATTTTGATGTTTACTGGTTCTGCCTATCCAGGAACAGCAGATGTCTTTCCATTTCATAATGTCCTCTTCAGTTTCTTTTTAAAGAGTACAATAATTTTCATTATAGAGGTCTTTCATTTTCTTGGTCAGGTTATTTCTTAGGTTTTTTTTTTGAAGTTACCATTAATAGGATTATTTTCTGGATATCTTTCTTGGTAGATTCATTGTTGGTGTACAGGAATACTTCTGATTTTTATGTATTGATTTTGTAATCCTCATACCTTGCTGCATTTATTCTTTAGTTCTAAGAGTCTTCTGATGGAGGTTTTTGAGTCTTGTATGTAAAGGACCATGTCATCTGCAAATAAGGACAGTTTGAGTTCTTCCTTTCCTACTCAAATCATTTTCTTTCTCCTGCCTGACTGCTCTGGTTAAAGTTTTAGGTACTATACTGAATGGGAGTGGTGATGGTGGACATGCTTGTCTTGTTCCTGATTTTAGAGGAAATCCTTTCAGGTTTTCCCCATTTAGTAAGATGATGGCAGTGAATCTGTCACAAACAGCTTTTATCAGTTTGAGGAAAGGTCCTTCTATACCTGGAATATGTTTTGGTAGTTTCTTATAAGCTGCTGCCTGGATTTCAGCAATCTCTGATGTTATTCTGCCTTTTTCATTTTGCTAGGAATTTATCAATCTTGTTTATCCTTTCAAAGAACCAACTCTGATTTATTGATCCTTTGTATTGTTTTTTAGTCTCAGTTTCATTAATTTCCATTCTAATCTTTGTAATTTTTTTCCTTTTATTACTTTTGGATTTAAATTATTCTTGTTTTTCAAAGAACTTGAGATAAATCCAGAGATTATTTATTTGGGACATCTCTATTCTTTTAATATATGCATTCACAGAGTTATAAACTTCCCTCTTGAAACTGTCAGCATCGTGTCCCACAGGTTGTGGTATGCTATACGTATTTCCACTGCCTTTTGATTCTATGAACTTTTTATTTTCTTCCTTGATTTCTACTGTGATCCACTAATTATTCAATAATGTATAATTTAATCTTCATTACTTGCATAATTTTTGTGGTTTCTTTTGCTGCTAATTTGCAGTTTCCTTCACTAGATCTGATAGAATGCAGGGATTATTTCAGTTCCTTTGCATTTATTTAAGCACATTTTATGGCCTAAGATATGGTCTATTTTGGAAAAAGTTCTGTGTGCTGCTCAGTAAAATGTGCATTCTGTTGTTGGATGAAACACTTCCGGATATTAATTTTAAAAGAAGATTTTTATAATATGTATAGAGAAAAATCACATTTCATTAAAAACATACAGAAGCATTACACCAAAATTTGACATTTATTTCCGGATGATTAAAAGATTTAGTATTTTCTTATTTGCTCATTTGCAATTTTTTTAAATGAACACTTACTACTTTAAAAAAAAACAATTGAATGTTCTCTAAAACATCATAATGTGTATTACATTTTACCAAGATAGAGAAACAGTAACTTATTACACTTGTATTTTATTACTTTTCCTTGTAGCTGCTTCACAAATAAAAGCTTCATTTTATCTAGAAATTGTTCTAAAAATCAAAATGTAATCAATGATAACTTTGGTTTATAAAATGTTACTGAAGGGTGTCTCCACTTATGACATAAGAATTATAACTATAGGGCCAGGGATTTAGCTCAGTGGTTCAGCCGCTTGCCTTGCAAGTGCAAGGACCTGAGTTGATCCCTGGTACCAAACAAAACAAAACAAAACAAAAGAATTATAACTATAGAGATTTAGATATCCACTTATAACTATAGTGATTTAGATATTCACTTATCATTCCTAGGTAAATAGAATTTAGTTATCTACTATAATTCTGACTTCCTTATCTATTTTCCATCAAATTCTAATTACCATATCCTAACGAGGTTACCTAGGAAGCTCACAGGTACCAACCTTCACAGATCAGCTGTACATTCCTCTTGTTAGCAGCAAGATTAATGCAGAGAGAAATGAGTTCCAAGTCAATTCGTTCATCTGAACATTCAAAGAGCATCTTCATTAGCTAGCAAAAAGCACAGGACAAATATTACTGAAAAAATATACCACAAAATGTTTTATCTTATATTGAATATTGAAAATAATGTAATCTCTATTTCAACACAAAAGTGAAAAGCTGTTCAATGCGTAGGTAATGAACTACTAGATGTTCTACATTAAATATAAACTTTCAAGTAGAGTGGAGAATACAGGAAAAATATTAGATAATATCTCTGCACCTAAGGAATTACTTGCAAGCCAAGGACTCCAAGTAAGGAAAGCAGCTTATGCAAAGGTCACAGTACAGAAAACACACAACTGTTCCGAAGAACCAAAAGAGCATGGATAGAGAATGAGAAACGGCTGAGAAATAAGAAGGTGAAGGCCAGGTAATACAGGGTCTTGAAATACTACATGTTAAGGATTTGGTGCTTCATCCTAAGGATAATTGGAAATTATTAATACTTCTAAGTAGGAAAGTGTTAGGGTAAGATTTTTGTCCCAAAAAGATTTGGCCAGTGTAAAAACCAGACTGAATCATAGCCATTACATGTGGGAAACTATCTAGCAGGCTACAGGAAAAGTCCAGGTGAAATGATGCCTATACTAGGTAGGGCAATGACAATTGACATAAAGGGACTGATCAGAGATATGTTTAGGAGATAGAATCTAACTGGGATTTAATAACTGACTAGATGTTGGGGATAAGGAAGAGGAAAACTTAAGATGCCAAGGATCTTGCACTGGCCTTTGATATGGATGGTGAAACTATCACATAAGAAAGGGAAATTGAAGTAGCAGAAGGCTGGGGTGCAGCTCAGTGCTAAGGCAAGACCCTGGATTCAATTCCTAGTACTGCTCCCTATAAAAAATTAAGACAAAGCCTTAAAAGGAAGATGGTGCTTTTAGTTTCAGGTACATTGAGTTTAAGTTGCCTATGGAGAATGCTCAGTTGGAAGTTATAAATGGAGGCCTGAGTTTAGAAGAGATGCCTGGACTGGAGCTATGTTAGGAATTATCATATCTGATTGTTAACTGAAGCTGTAGGTGTAACCAGTAAGCTGGGCATGGGTATAAAATGAAAAAGAACTCTAATGATAAAGGAAAGGAAAGGAGGGTCTGAGGCACAGCAGACAAAAAGCTAAGAAGGAAAAGGTAGGCAACCTATGCCAGGTAGCATTAATCTAGATTTATCACGATAAGACTACTGCTATAATAAAAGAGAAATGAACAGTTTTAGTGCAATAATTTAGAGAAGCCAGTCTTCTATTATTGGAAAATCAACAAATTAACAGAGTACGTATTATGTAAAGATAGTATGTAAATATATTTTTCTCTAAATCCAAATTGCTAACATATGGAAGTTATTTCTAAGGTTTACAACCTCAAAATTTCCATGTTTTATCTCAGAGCAATACCGTTATAGAACAACAGGACTTCATGAATCAGGCATATTGCCTTACATACATGAAGTGAATAATAAATATTATTTTAGATCCTATTCTCTTAAGTCTTGTTTGGATTGCTTTCTATGCTAGCTCTAAATAACTTAGTTTGAAAAAAGATATAAGGTCAACACACAAAATCAACCACACTGTCTATGTGATAGCAATGAACAACAGGAAACCAAAATTAAATAAATATCATTACAATTGTTAAGTGTAAGTCTAATAAAATGTAATAAAATATATGCTGGAAATTATAAAATACTGCAGCAGCTGAATGCTTGGTATGAGTCATGCCCTCTCCTAGAGGGCAATTCTTTAATCACAAATGTTGCCAGTGAGGAATCTCTTGATAGAGAAATATTAATACTTCATAATGCTGTAAAAGATTGAATGGAAAAAATAAAACAACCCTAATTTACTGTATGTATTTAACAGATCTTGAAAATCTTATTTTACTTATCAGCTAATAACAAATTGTCAATAAAAACTGAGTTACAAATTAGAAAAAAATGTAGATGACAATCCTCTACTGTAATTAGTAGAAAAGCATACTATAATTCAAAACCTATTAAAGATTTCTTCTGAACTTTTACTAATGCTGAAAAACCTTATAATGAAAATCTGTTACATTAAAGCAATTGTTTAACAAGGCAAAATATTTATTGATAGCATAAATTATTTTATCAAGTTAGCCTTTGTAGCATGACAACTGACCCTGAAAATTGATTTTTTAAAAAAACTGTCCATGTTAAATCTCATGTAGAAATAATCAGGAACTACTTTTTAAAATATTATTACACAGTTTGAAAACCTACCCAAACTTCATCTTCAAAACTCTGAGAAGTGAGGACTAAATATGAATGGAATGTATCATAATATGGAATTAGCTTTTCATAGAAAGAAACACACTTCAATTTTAATTAAAGAATTCAAATTCAAAAACAAGTTTGTAAAAACTCCAAGTGCAACAGTGAAACATTGCTTTTGGTTACTACCCATGGTACTTCAAAAGTAAGTGAAATTGCTGACAACTAGGAAATATTAAAACTGGATTTGCTCTGTTTTAACTACGTCCGTTGTCATCTTTTACTAATTTCACAGGAAAACACTTAAAGGGCCTCAGCCTGGGCAATGAAGATGCAATAGTGTTCAATCAGCCAAGTCCCATATTGGGTATCAGATACCAATGACCCAGGACTGAAATCACTGTGTCTAGACTCTCTGGCACCTGCCTTCACTTATTTACCAGTGACCAGAGGCCAACCCCTACAGCTCTCTGCATTCACGCACACCTCCTCCTCCCCCACTGCACTGGCCCAACATCTTTGAATGATTATGCCAGAACTTCGCATGCCTCCGGAATCTCTTCTAACTGCCTACTCCCTAACTCTCTTGTTTGAAGTGATGCTCTGGTTTCTGAACTTCAGCAGATAATGGCAGGCAAGAGCAAAGGGGGCTGTCAGAAAGGACGTTTACCAGCATTCAGCAAAAAAAAAAAAAAAATGAAAAAAAAAAGATATAGATCAAAGAGGGCCCAAATAGGACGACTGTGGTGGAAAGCATGTGGATCACTATGAAGACTCTTGCACAGTGTTCTACGGTAAAATATTAAATAACACCATGACATCACTACCTAACCATGTACTTTGATTGGCCGTTCTATTACCAATAAATACTTTTATAAGCATCTGGATGGCATTCGCACCTATTTAAACAAAACATACAGAGGTCTAAATAACAATGAACTGTTAATGTGTACTTTTAACTATTATTAGAATACAACCATTAACTCCTGGTTATCCCAAGTATGACTACCTGAACCAATCTACCCACTGAGACCATTAAGACCATGTATAAAGCAAGACTTGACATGGCCCCCAAATTTTGCAGGATAGTGACAAATGGGAGAAGAAAATTAGAGTACACTGGATAATTAGAGACAATAAAGTACAAAGAAAGCAAAGCAGTATAATTTAGGGAAATATTGCAAGATCTGTTTCATGTATTGTCACCTATTCTTGATGTTAAATGTTTTTTTAAAACTTACTTCTGTATAAGAAAGACAGTATTTAGACTTTGAATAGATTAAAAATGATAAGAAAGACATTTTACTAAGAATATCTTAATTTTGAATAGTGATTTAGTTTATAAAGCCCACATACACTATCTGATGTAATTAAAGAATAACTATATTCCATTCTTTTTGATCATTTAAATGAACATGCATTACAAGTGAGCCATTACTTTCCTACCTTCAAAGTTATTTTAGACTTCTCTTTGAAATATTTATGTGCAATAAATGAAGATCTTTACTAAACAACTATTTTTTAAAATGTATGTATTTTATCTGTCTATCTATCTATCTATCTATCTATCTATCTATCTATCTACCTATCTATCTATCTATCTGGTACTGGGGATTGAACTCAGGACCTTGCACTTGCGAGGTAGGTGCAGCACCATGGAGCTAAATCCCCGGCCCTTAAACAACTATTAATATATCTAATTCAAGGAGAACAGAATATTACATTACCTCTCAAACAACCCATATGGCTTTCTTTAATAAGCAGGTTAATCAGATGCTGTTACAAGTAAGCGTGAAGCCTCATTAGCAATTACTAACATCTCTGAAAGGAAAATAAATTTCACCTAATTTCTGTTTTACTTTCCATCACTCTTATTTTGCAATGAATCTGGCACTAGGTAGCAATAAAGTCATGCCAACATCTTCCTAAATATTACGTCAAAACTGGACACTATGAAGTACAAGTTATAGGTTAGGTGGAACTTTAGGTATAAACATTCTAGATTATTCTTTTTTCTTCCAGAATACTCCCTCATACTAAACAGCTTTCTGATATTTACAATATAATTTGGTACATAACTTTGTATTCCAGTAAGAGCTGAAGTTAAAAATAAAAGAAAAAAACCTTGAGGCCTGAATGAGTTTTGGAAAATTTTGTTCATGAAACACAGATCATAAATGTTCTGAAAACTCCCACTGCTGACATGTCTGATGTTTGAAAATGGGCTGGCAAGAAAACATGGAGGAATACTGTTATTGAAAATGTATGGGGAAATTCTGTACACACAAACTTTTAAATGGCAATAAGAATAATGTCTAAAAAGTAGCCTAACAGGCTTATTTTATTCATTCATTAATGATAAAGCTTTATAATTTATATTTGACATTATACATTCTAAAAGAGTACTACAAACTCAAAACTCAATGTAGAAAGTTTTCTGCCCCTTTTGGTTTGCATTTTTTCTCTTTTATTTAATACTGTTCTTTAAAAAAATCTAAATATGATAGAACAGTGAATCTGTCCAAGAATTTTTTTCCTTTTTGGCTGCTTTCCAATTCATATCCTGTAGTCAATGAAGTTTTGACACTAAATGAGATTGAAAAAGGAACACCCTTTGAAACTGCAAGGCAGAAACCTTTAGAACAGATGGAGTGAGACTAGAGTAAATCACCTGTAATCTCCTCTTGACATGGCTACTCTTTTATTGAAAACTTGTTTGACAAAAAGTTTGATTACACTTTGCATTGGCGATAGTACAAAACTTGCTATCTGTGTAAGCCCTGCCTTGTTGGATAAGGTGTGCTGTATATTCTTTGAAGGATGTCTACTTCCTATAAACAATCATAATTAATTTGTCTCTTGATATGAGAGGCTAAGAAATTATCCAAGAGAGTTCATCAGTTTTTTAACCCGATGTAAGTGAAGTGTTAAAATGCTGGAATAGGAAATTTAATTTTAATACTGTCCTACTAATTTGGAATACAGGGTGTCAATCTGAATTAATGTAGAGAAATTATTAGATAGATCAATTACTTTATCATACATTTAATATTCTTCATATTAGGATTGTAGGAAATTGTCCAGTAGGAATACTAAGAGGAATTATTTTAGGACGTATGACTTGGTCATATCCTTTGAAGTATTTTTTAAAAGTGTGTTGCTTTTTTGTATCGTATATATTTTGCAATTTTGTTTTTTCTCTTTTAGAAAATTATAAAAAAAAATATAATGTTAAAAAGCAGAATAATCAGTGTTCCAATCATCAGATATTCCTATTAGTGGAGTATGGTTTACTAATGACTAATGGCACAACAATAATTCCATAAATGTAAATATTCCTAAGGGTACAATCGCATACATATGGAATCTCTAACCTTAAAACAGACCCTATATTAAAAAAAAGTTAGTAGGCTTCTTCAAAACAAATAGACCTAACATGTGAAATATATCAAGCAAGAGACAAAATGGTGGCACATGTCTACAATGTCAGTTACTCAGGAGGCTGAAGCAGGAGGACTACAAGTTTAAGGCCTGCCTAGGAAACTTGTTAAGATGCTGTTTCAAATAATATGGATGGGGGCTGGGGATTTAGCTCAGTGGCATCATGCCTGCCTCACAAGTGCAAGGTCCTGAGTTCAGTCCCCAGTACCAAAAAAAAAATATGGCTGGGGATGTAGCTCAGTGGTAGAGCACTTGCCTAGTAGGTGTGAGGCCCTGGGTTCAAACCCTAGTACAGGAAAAAAAAAAAAAAGAGGAGGAGGAGATAAAAGAAGAAGGGAGAGGGAGAGAGGAAGGGGAGAAAGAAATCATTCTTGAAAACCAAGGTATTAAAACAAAATGCAAAGCACTTAAAACTATCAGCTACAAACAAAATTAAAAGGTGAGTGACAGCTAGGAAATATTTGTCACCAATATTCATGGGAATATAAAACAAAAATACCACATTGTCAGAGAAACAACAATAACCACTATTGTTAAACGTGAAATGCTACTTGGATATATAAACTTACTACTTCTTAGAACATAATGTGGTCAAAATGTATCAAAGGCACAAGTATTCTTAAAGAAAATTTATAGATGTCCATAAGCTTTGGCTTGTATTTTTATGTAATAAACTGGAAAAAGATCTAAACATAATTTCACAATATTTAAATAATGGTCATGAAACAGAATACATATACATATTAGAAATAATGTTTGAAAAGTACTGAATGAAACTATACTCCTGATCTATTAATAAAACAATACATGAAAATTATATATGCCATATAATACCAATATATTATTATTTTTTAAGTCTAGAGAAGAAAGTGTACCAAAATCTTAAATAATAATCTCTAGGTTTGGGATAACAGAAAGTTATTCTCATTTTCACACAATCTTGTACTTTATTTTAATGAAGTGCTGAGGACTGAACCCAGAAACTTGCGCATGACAGGCAAGTGCTCTACCACTGAGCTGCGGATGTAGCCTCAGTTCTGTACTTTCTAAATTTTCTACAACAAATGAATATTTTTGATAATAACATTTTAAAGGAAAATTAGATCTTACAAATCAGGAGAAGAGAGCAAAACAAAATACATATTTTAAGTGTCAAAACACTTACCTGTGGTATACAGTCAGTGTATGCAAACATTGATTTAAAGCGATCATCCATGCTTATGTGGTAAAGCACACAAATTGCTATTTGTTTGTAGTTTTCATTGCCTATGAATAAAATAATATAATGAATATAGTGAAGTACACACACACAACACTCTATACATAATCAAATCAATTAAACTATTGAGTAAAATCCTTATACCTTAAGGTGGAAAATATTCAGAGCTCCTCAGTTCAAATCCAAAGCTTGGAGCACACTAATGTTTGCTGGGATACATGTGGAGAAAAAATACCCACAACCCTAAAATTGTACCATTTTCAGCAGCCCAATATAAAACAGGGTGCATCATTGACCTCCTCATCCTTCTTTAAAACAATCTCTTGACAATGAGAATATATACGAAATAGTCAACAAAAAGTACATCTGATTTCTATGAATCAAAAACTGGAAATATTCAAAAGATGAAAGTAGAAACTATTTATAACACAAAAATATATATGACTATAAAATGCTACACTAAGCACAAGCTGAGGAATATCTCAGCATTTCTGAGGTTGGATTGTTCTGAGCTAGGGATGTAGCTCAGTGGTAGAGTGTTTGCCTAGATATAAAGCTGGGATATATGAGAAAAAGTCATACTTAAAATCTTAAAGATGAATATTAATAAGTCAAGGGCTATAGAAGATATAATATTTATACTAATTATTTGAGGTTGAGAATTTTAGAGAGAGAAGTAATGCAAAAATTGTGAAATTCCTCAAATAACATTAGAGACAAACTAGGTAATTTTTACCCCCAACATTTTTTTTGTTGAGATCGAAGCAATTAAATTGTAAGATTTACAGATATCAATGTTAGATTTTCAAAAATCACATTTACACTGTTGAAGGCATTTATTTATACTTATTTTAAAACCTCAAAGTACGCTTGTCATAGGGAAATATATTTACACAGGTTTCCAAGATGTGAAGGTGAAAAATGAAAACAATCCAACTTTACTCCCCAAGGAGGCAAGTACCTTAGGTTTTGGTCAAACCGTACTTCATAGTATTGTATTCTTTTTTTCTCCTCAGGAATTGAGCAATTATATAATCTTTTCAAATATGATACTAAAGCAAACTCTTACATTCTGAATACCAGTTTCTTCCTGCTCTTCTAGTTTTTTGTTGTTGTTGTTGTTCATCAATGGGTAAGCTCTAGTGCTACTTAATTTTCACAAAATATTATCTGAAAATATTTTCTCTATATAATGAAATTTACTGAAAAGTAGGATTTGAAACCATGCAATTTACTTGACAGTAAAAGGAACAAAGAAAAATCAATAACCAATATAAAATATTCTTCACTATCAAAGTAAATCATCAAACATTAAAATCCAATGTGGAACTAAGAATGAAATAGAATAGGAAGAAGTTTTTAAATCTGTGCTCTAGGACAGTCTGTCTGTTGCTGGTGTCAATAAAAAGATTTTAAAAACCAATGTCCTTAGGTGGTGCATCCCACATATAAAGTGAGAGGAAATAAAGGTTTGCCATTAAGAGGTATGTGCTCCCTTTAAAGATAAGAAGACCAGTTTTCTCAGTCTCTCCCCCCTCTATTTATTAGCTTATAGCAAAAGATAAGCTATACAGTGTGTGCATATATATATAAATACACACACATATATACATATATGTATCAAACCAGGATAGAATGCATAAAAGACTCCTAAATTATAATAAATTGGTGAATAATGGGTAAAAAAGTTCTCATATGTAGCAAAACTAAGTATCTACTTGCAAAAAATGTGGTGATTCCTATGCAGCCAGCCCTAATTCTGCACTTGCTTGTATGCTCTTTCTTCCTTTTTTCTCTTCATCCTCATGGCCAAAGGTAAAAGCTCCTTGCAATTTTTCCCTATACCTGTGATCCTCTATTAAAAACATAGATTTAAAAACAAAAAACAAAAACCCTCTCAACATGCCCCAAATTTCTTGTCCTCTTTTCCTACAATGATCAGCTTAGCCAGAAATTTGCTGAAAACCAAAGGACGAAAAGAAGCAGAAACTCTTAAGGACATCAGGTTATAAGACAACCAAACTTTCTAACCAAAGTTCTTTGAGAGGAGGGGAGAGAGGAAGGGCTAAACAATGACTTTATTCCTATTCCACGTTCAGCATTCATTTTCTAAATTTAGCCTTGACAACAACTGAAGAGGTAGAGAGTATTCTGACTTCAAGATTACGCAATGACACTGGCTAGGGTTCTAACTCTTTCAAAATGAAACACAACTGTGAATCTGGGATTCATGCCTCGTACTGACTATACAGCCCATGCACATACTTTCTATGAGCCTTCCAGGAGACTGCAGAAAGAGTGAAATCAATAATGTCAGGTAGGTAGGGATATAGCTCAGTGGCAGAGTGCTTGTTTAGCATGCACGAGGCCCTAGAGTTCCACCCTATGACTGCAAAAAATAAAACAACAGCAAAAAACAAACTAAAGTCAGATAAATATCTTAGCATCATTACTCCTTAGGGTACAGTACAGGAGGGAGATGCTCCTAGAAGAGATGCTGTCTGTAGGATCTGGGGCTTTTGGGAAAGAAAGTGCGAAGATTGGAGAACCAAGGACATGAAATGGAGACATGAAATCAGAGAATCTGTGTCTAGGTACAGTAGGTTCCAATGATGACTGATGTTCTTGGCAGGGGCAAACTGCCTTAGGGGCAGCCGGCTTGGGTTAAATTTGTGGTTCTGCCACTCATTAGCTATCTGGCCTTCAGATTCTGTACTTCAGTTTCTTTTTCTATAAAAATGAGATAATGACTTTATTTCTCTCAAAAAGTTGTTATGTAAGGATTAGGTGACAGAATCCTGGTAAAGCACCTCTCACAGTCTGACAATACTAAATCAATTCAGTAAGTTTATTGTTATTAGGAGGTCACAAATAATATTTTGTTTTACCAATAGAATGGTATTACCATAAGTTCCTAATATATATGCTGTGATGTATTCTTCTATCCTCAAACTACGGTTAGAAGTCAAGTAGGTTTGAGAAGCAGCCAAGATTTCCCTGAGATCAGCTAGACACTTGACCACTTTTCTATCTAGTTAGTTTCTTATAAAGCTTTGCTGTCCCAAAAGTATGGGCTTAGAAAGTCATCTTACATCAGATGCTCCGCTCAAGTGACCCTTATCTAAATAAGAATCCTTCATCATTCTCTCATTCTCATAAATTCTTTATTAAAAACTGAGAAAAAAAATGAGCTCCTCCCTCCCCCACCAGCTTCCACACACACATTATAAATTTCTCTTTCTGGTTTCATGCTTTCCTATCTGGAATGGAACTTGTGTTCACTTTTAGAGTGGGCAGTGGTCATGGTGGTGATGGGCTACCAAGTGATGAAAGGACTGAGAAGTCTGAGAACACTAAAGACCAAACTCCTAATTAGCTGCACTGCTTCCACCAGCAGAGGTATCCCTTCGTGTTCAGTCTACACACAGCTGGACCAAAGAAATAGGAATATAACCAGAGCTGCACCAGACATATTTTTTTCCCTTGAGGAAAGTGTGTGAAAAGAGGTGATGACAGATCTAAGGGACCATAATATTATATTCAGAGATTTATCTAAGCCAAGTTGCTGATGTCTTCTGGATTCTGTCTGGGTAAATGTTCTCTTAGAATTCAAACAATTGATTTACAGATACCTGCACAATTAATTTCCTCATTTATTATTTACTTAGGGAATGAAAAAAGTACAAACTAGTGTTCATTCAAACTAGCCCTTTCATTCCAAAAAATGTAATATTTTATAAATGCCCTTGTTGCCCAGATGTTACCTTCCTGATTCTAATTTTTATCTTGCTGTTACAAATCACACTATTTCCTTTCACCTCTAAGAAAGTACAATATATGAATGAAGATTATAGTACATAAATCACAGGTGTCTTATTCACTGTATCATAAATGATTATATAAATGATTAATTTCTTAATAAAAATGTGGCCTATAACTTCATGGCATCTAGTAGATAGCTGACAGTGACAACAACATGACAAAGGATTTTGAGACCATAGTGAGTATGTGGAGTGGGAAGATGTCTAGAAATACAACTTGATTTCATCTATTCAAACCCAGCTAAGCACAGAAAATAAAATCTGGTTGGCAGCTAACATTTATTATTATTACTTAAAGGTTGATCTACAGATCATATAACAATAAACAGCCATTAGAGAGACTGAATGGTCCAAGTAAAATTAAGAGATTATCCTTTACTATAAGCTAATAAGTAGTCTTCTTCATTCACTAGAAGGATATCTGAGTCCTTAAAAAGAATAGACCCCAAGAAAAAATTACATACCCTACATGAATTCCTACAAGAAACAGGGTTGGAGGGTATGATTTTCTCGTAAGAATTCATGACTAGAAGCCATAAACTATAGCTAACCAGCTATGATTCCTCCATATCCTAAAACTGGCAGGCATTTCAAAAGGTCTCCTTTAAGACTTATAGACATTAATTATTCCCTAATGGCATCCCAAGTAAAAACAGGCTGCCAACAATTGGTATGCTGGCATGGCACCAAAGGCTCTGTGAATTTTGAACAGAACAATGAAAAGACTGGATATTTTGAGAACTAGGTTCTTAATGACTGGGGGTGGGTTAGTCAAATAAGTTCAAGTAATAAGGGCAGGATAGGAAAAATGGCCTAGTCATTATGATTCCTTTGGTATTTATGGTAATAAACATGAATCATGATGAACTCACTGGCCATTAAATGCACAGGTTATAAGTAGTTCCATAGGATTTCCACAGGAATTCACTGTTAATTAGCTGGATCATTATTTGAAAGTGTTACTGAATATCTTAGCATTTGTGTAGCCATTCCCCCCCAAATTGGTCACTCCCAGCTGAGGGTAGTTAATACCTTAACAAACTGGTCATTAACTCCAGTAACTGATTTTGTGGGAATTATTGCACTTATAAAATACATTGAATAGTTTATAAGAAACATTGCCTCTCTTTTTCCTTTTTAAAGAAATTTACAGCTGTAGTTCAGCCCAAAGAGCAGAAGGTAAAAAAAAAACAAAACAGCTCTCTGGACTGCTCTCATGATCCATTTTTCTGCCAATTAAAGGGCAAAACACATGCTGATGGGTTTTGAATTTTAAAATGTCTTCAATTTTTTCATCTCTGAACTGATTAGTAAAAACACCATTCAGCTACTAATTTTGTAAGACACTTGGGATTTTCCATTCACAGTTAAGTAAAAAATATGAGTTTTGTACACTAGAACGCAAGGCCAGATTTCCGCTTCTGGAGCAGAACAAAACAACCCTTTGTGAAAACAGAGTGAGAACATAAGTTATGGGCCACATTATTAGCCAGATTCTCATTCCCTTCTACCCCTTGTCTTCATTCGAAGTATAATAGTCCCTTTGAAGTCACAAAGGCTCCATGCAAAGATAAGAGAAGCGAGAATATAAACACACCTGTATTAGAATAATGCAGCATTAAGGTGATATATTACCCTGGAAAATCTATATGAATACAACATGTTTTGAAAATCATATGTATCTTTAAGTTTATTATGACATTAGAACCCATAAAGCCCTATCAATACAGTATAATGAAAGTGCCACAGACTAAAACCATCACTTAAAAGATAATTGCAACAATTATTAAACATCAACATCATCTATTTAAAAATATACAAAAATATTTTGAAGGTATATTAGAACATCTCTGTTAGGTTTTCACATAGTGGAACTTAATTTATTAGAGCATATACTGCAGATACATACTCAGTTCAATTAGATAGCTTTAGTTTAAACTAGACTTGGACAGATCCATTTTTAACACTGCAACTATACTGGATTTTTAGAAAAGATTTAAAATAAAAGCCAACCATTTTTAACCAAGAGGTATGTGGGAAGAATGACAGAATTTATGTTGCAATGATTAGTAAGAAAACAAGAATAAAAAGTTTTGTGATGAATGATTTTTATGTCCAATTATTTAATGCAATGAGAAACAAATTATAAATCTACCACTAAGCCATCCAGCTGTCTATAGTAACAGCCACTAAATAAGTACTCTGATATCTAACATTTTTTAAGATTTTCATTCTTTTTTTCTGTGTACAACTGCACGTTGAGCTATGTTGTTTATTTTTCAACATGTTTTCAATTATTTTATTACCCTGTCCACAGAATTCTTTGATTATATCCAGAGAATACTACAACTTATTGGTAATAAATCCTATGAGCTATGCAGCCTTGTGGTACAAATGATAAGAAACAAAATAAAACCCTTAATGACAACTGCTTTCTACCTTATAGGTCCACACCATCGACTTAATATGTTTTGGCCAAATTTTATCATCTAGAAATGGAGACACCACAGGCAATATTCACACACATAGTATTGAAACCAGCTGGCAACAGAAGAATCTTAAGAAAAAGGCTCCTTGATTTAATTGGGAAAACAGGAGGAAGCATAAATTTTACTGCCATTAATAACTTCAAGCAATCTTGATATGACTCTACCTTACTCTGACGGGGAGACATGTGCTTTCTGTTAGTGTTTGCCACATCTGACCCCTATTGTTTGCTCACTTGATCAGGTAAGAAAATGTAGGTTTATTTATAGGATAAATGAGGCCTATTAAAATTGAGAAACAGCTCAGTACTCTATGAGGAGCTGCATTCTGAAACAGATGTGTGAAATTCCTAAAGTTTGGTAAACAGGCCAAACCAAGTTATTTTAAAAAATATACCTTAATTTTCTAAAGAAACCATGATAACAGCACCTTCATTCCCAAGAAAATGGAAAACACCTCCTACATGTAAAATGATCACTTCCAAACAATTTTTAGTAAACAAGTCTGAAAAGGCCACTTACAAAAACTGCTTTTTAAAAAAATAAAGACAAGTTTTATTTCTTCATTTTATGAGACCGCTGACTAGTTAAATAGTAAGTCATTAATATATAATGAAAAAAGTGAATTTAACATGATGGGAAAATTTCAAAGGTGTTCAAAACTTAACATTGTCAATTTTCATTTAAGGACATATGACAGAATGGTCAAAGGAAATAACCCTCAATTTCTATGTGATCAAAGTTAAGAGTCCAATAGTATCTGCTCTGGTGATCTCCAACAATAAGGGAAATCAGACTTGTTTAAACCGGAAAAAAACCAAACATTTATCACTTAACATTTGACCTGGACCAACTCTCCATGCTGATGAAATCTTTCTATAGCTCTGTAAAACGGCCTGAAACTCAGATTACTTAAATGTAATCTACGCAAAAATAAATCAGGTGCCACTATTACTCTCAAAACCAATTCAGGGTCTATTCACAAAATATAAAAACATTTATACCAATTTAGAACTACTTAGAAACTCTAATATGGTCTAACATTACTCCCACTATATATTGGTATACCGGAGATGATTCATGTGAAATTCTGAAATAAGCCTGATGTGTGCTATTAAATCTGGGAATCACAATTTTTCTGCTACAACTAATAAAGTTAGTTTCTGCACAAACCAGCCATGCAAATTAATACTTACATACAACCTTTAATTTAGAAAAATCAAGGTTTATGTATATAAACAAATTTGAATCAAGATTTAAATTATGGCTCAAGCCTTTATACTACTAGTATTCAGTACTGTATCACTGAACAGCATGGCTTTAATGATTAAAGGAAAATATGTCAAAGCTAGTTAATTTTAAAATTATACATGGGTTCATTAATTATATGTGAAAAATGCTTAAAAAGAGTAAAGCACTAAAATATTATGGTTTTTTTAGCTATTATAAATATTATAAATATAAAAAAGCTTAGAAGCATCAGCATGTAACACCATTAGTTCCTTATCGTATCTCTCCTTATAAGTAACCTTAGGTAGAATCCCAAGGAAAGATGACTTGTGATATGTGGTTCAATATTAAATGAACTTCTGAATATGCGTAAAGAATAGTTTGCTTATCTAGGTTTGAAACTCTCATTTCATCTATATGAACAGTGCTTCTCAAACTACCGTGGTAGAGGGCTAGGTTTTTATTTTCCTTCCAATATGTTAAGGAACAATACTTTAGTTACGTATACAACAATGAAATTAAAGAAAAGATGCTCAAAATAGAAGTCCAAAATTATTTCATTCAGGAGACAATCTTATTTTGTGAAACTGCTCTATATATCCAAATGCTTACTTTCAATTTCTGGACTTACTCATTTTAGACTAGTTACAAATAACAACAACACACCAAATAGTAGTCTGTGTACCACCCTTTGAATATCATTCACTGTATTAGCAGACTTGTGTTCTGAATTACACACTTTATTAAAGGAAGGTACATAAGTGATGAAAACTGCTTTTTGTGCTCCTAATCTCTCATTCAGCAAACATTATTCTCAAGTCTTTTTCTTCATGACTAACAATTTGTGGGACTTTCTAGTTATGAAATACATATTAGTTCTCTCATCTGACTCTCAGAACAATCCTGTGGTATATGCACATTTAAAAAAATCTTATTTTTTAAATGAAAATGAAACACTCAGTGAAGATCTACTGATTTGCATAATGCCACTCAGCTAATAAAGAGTGAAGAGAAGGCTCAAGTTCATTCTTTTGATATTTATTCCTTTCATCCACTCATCCATCTAACCACCTACCAGGCATCAAGAATCTACAATGTGCCTGGCCTTGTTCTAAGTATTGGGAATCCAAAAGTGAATAAAACTGATACAACTTTTTAATTTGTTAAAGGTCGGTGGGTGGTAGCAGTGGTAGGTAGGTGTTGCAGAGATAATATTTAAGATAATTATATAAAATGAGTACTATGAAGAACAATAAAACAGGAAAAAGGCAGAGTATCAGGGACCATGGCTTAAAATTTTCAACAGAGTAATCAACCAGAAATCAAAGCCTGGAAGAGGCAAGGAAATAGGTCTTGCATAAAACCAAGGAAGAAGCTGGGCACTGTGGCACACACCTCTACTCCCAGCATTATGGGAAGCTGAGGCAGGGAGATTACAAGTTCAAGGACAACCTGGGAAATCCAGAGACTTAGCAAGACCCTGTCTCAAAAGAAAAAAGGGGGCTGCATATGTAGGTCAGTTAAAGATCCTGAGTTCAATTTCCAGTACCACCACCTAAAAAACCAACCAGCCTTAGGGAAGAACATTCTAAGCAGAAGAAACAGGAAGTGCAAAAGTTGTCTACTGAGGTCAAGGAATAGCAAGGTGGCCAATGTGTTCTCAGCAGAAAGAACAAGAGAGTGTGAGAAGATTAGAAGATTAGTTACAGAGAGGAGGAGACACAGGAGAACATATATAAACCCTTGTAGGCCACTGTAAGAACTCTGTCACCTTCTCTGAGATGGGAAGTCACGGGAGGGTTTTGAGCTGAGAATTAAACTTCAATTTTAATAGGACCACTCTGTGTGGTGTGTTAAGAGAATGTACATACAGTAACAGTGAAAGCACAAAAAATATAGGATGCTACTACATTAAATTAGGAAAGAGATAATGGTAGCTGGGATTGGAATGGTAGCAGTTATATTCTGAAGAGAGAGCTCACTGGATTACCTGAAAGATGATGTAATGCAGGAGGGAAAAACAAAGTCAAGGATAACTGCCCCAATTTTAGTTTGGTTAATTAGAAAGATGAAATTGCCATTTACTGAGATGAGAAAGACAAACTAAAAAATTAGGTGAAGGTAGGGTGCATATTAGGAGTTTAATTTTGAACATGTTAAATCTCAGATGCTAGTAAGGTACCCAAGTGCTAACATTTGGAGTAAAGAAATCAGACAAGGCTAAGATTATGTATCCTTTGGGAATCATCAATATAGGCAGAGTATTCAAGTGGAATTGATGAAGCTACCAAGGGACTAAGTACAGATAGAGTTAAAGTCCAAGCAGTATGCACTGGGATGCATTCTAAATGTTTACCAAATAGGGAGATGAGGTGGAAGCAAAAGATGAGACTGAGGAGAAATGGTGCTTAGTCAGGATAAGCACCATGAAAGTTCTGCGTCCTGGAAAATGAACAAAAACAGTGAAGGAGGGAACTGCAGCAAATGCCACTGAAAGGTTATGTAATATAAGTACTGGGAACTGACCATTGGATTTACCAATGTGCAGGTCACTAGAACTTGGCCAGCATAAGAGATGGGGTGTTTATGCGGGAGGCCTGGGACAGAGGTGAAAGCTTGACTTGCAAAGGTTTAAAAGCGTGTAGAACAGTAAGGGAAAAAAGAAAAAGAGGTGAGAAAAAAAAGAGGGAAAGAAGTAGGGTTGAGTGTATATGAATGAATGAATGTATATGAAATGGAAAAGAAACTGGTGACAGGAAATGAAGACAGTTCTTCTGAGGAGAGTTTAAATGTACAGGAAAGACATAGTATGACAGCTGGAATGTAAAAGAAATTCAAGTCAAGAATAATGTTTGATAAGATGGAAGAAAGCACAGCATATTTGAGTGGTAATGGAAGGATCCACTGAAGAGAAAAATTAGTGCAGGACAGCAAGGAGAAGTGTCTGAGCAAGCGTCCGGAATAGGAGAGAGGGAATGGACAGGAGGGAGCATTGGCCTGTGGTGAGAGCAGGGGCCAGTTCGTCCATCATAACGGGAGAGAAGGCAAGGCGCAGTCGCAGATGCAGGTGGGCGGCTAATTGGGCAACGGGAACTTGCGCGAGCTGTCTCAGTAAAACAGGAAGCAAAGTTCTGAGCTAAGAATGAGAATAGAGAGAGAGGTATCTGATTATTGATGAGAAAATACAGGAATGAAATTCTCACCTATGAGAAGAGGACAATAATCAGACTAAGAAAAAAAATTTATAATCATCAGGCAGCATCAAAATTATTACCCGGAATTTACTGTGTGATGCTAACCTTCTGCATGCAGATCTTCCATTGTCAATGTCCCACAGGATGCCAAACCTCTCCCAACTCCTTCACAAAGCACCAAATAAACTGGGAATCATAATTCTCACTAAAGTGGTTGAACACTCATGCGCAAAGTGAAAAATAAGTGATACAATTAAATGTTTACTAAGAAACAGTTACCTGGGGGTGGGGGGTGGGGGAGTTAGAGCTTGCCTAGCTATCCAAATACAAAATTAAAAAAGTATGTACTGGCCAAACTAAAGGTGTCTTCGAGGTGGATTTGGGTGCTGATTTGCTACTCCTGTTACACTGTTACCACTAGGAGCATCTGCATTTACTAGGAATTAAAAGCTCCAAAGGACTGCTCTACTGCACTGGCTTTCCAAGTGCGGTGCTAGAGCCCAGGAAGAGGCCCACAAAGTCACAGCATTTTTACAAGACCAAAGTAATATTTTATTTTTATTTTATTTAAAAATATTTTCCTGTTTTTAAATTCTCATTCTCTCGTAAGTATATAGTTGAGTTATCCAGAGCTACATGACATCTAACAGCACCACAGATTAAAGAGATACGAAAGCCAGATGTGGTCCAATAGGCTTGATTAAATATAGAGATTTGCCAAATGTAAAACAATGCAACTCTTCTATTTTTAAAAGTTATTTTTTATAAAAATATTTATGCCAATATGGCAGGTTCATTTTGCTATCTGAAAATGACTGAATAAAAATTTCCAGTTTTAATTTAAAATATGTTAAATATCATAAATATAACTCTATATAAATGAAAGGTCTTTAAGATCCTCAATAATTTCTGAGGGTATAAAGGGATCCTGGGACCAAAACATTTTAAGCTGATGCTCTAACCACTGCACTCTTATAATCAACTAGTGGACAGGGAAGATTTATAGGAAAGAGAAATTGTGGAAAGCAATGTTTGCCTTTAATTCACAAATAGCTAATCACTAGGTTTGCAGTACCTATTCTATGTTTAACAAATGCAAAAATTCACATATGTAGGATGGGACTTATATATTTTATACAATTTATTCCCTTGAGTTTCAAACTTTCTTTGAAGATCAAGTTAACATTTTAAAAGTAGATGTGAAAAATCTGAACATTAACCTAAAATGTATGGCAGTATCGTTCAGAACAAGAAAAGAAAAATAGGAAGAAAAGGTACAAAGGGGTGGGGGTGGGGTGGGAGGGGAAGGGGAAAGGAAAGAAGGGAAAGGAAAAATTATGAGAGAAGAAAAGAAATGGAAATGAAGTCTATGTAAATAGGGAAGGTTGGAGGGGGTGAAGGGCGCACAGGAAATGGGGAAAAAAAATAACCAAGATGCATCATTTACAGGTACAAGCACCCAATGATAAATGTAAATGTATTGTATACCTAAAATGTACCAATAAAAGAATTTAAGGAAAAAAAAAATCCCTCATAATTGTCCAAAAGAATAAACCAGTGAAATATGTCAGTAATTTTCTAAATCAATTATGTACTCTATAACACTGCCACTGCATTACAGGAGGCTTAAGCTACACACAAAAACCAATGTCTTGATGAACTAGGTTCTTCAATTGGGTATTTATGCTTGCTTCTGTGCTAACATCATCCTCAAGCACATCAAAATTCAGCTCATGAAACATCTAAGCCAAAGCAATATCTGCCTGGAGCATCAGACAAAAAAACTAAGAAAATTTCATGTTTCGAGTTATTTTTGAAACACGACCAGTACATTCCCCAGGGTATTGAAGAATACACTATGACAAGCAATTTCCTTGCCATCTCCTAACCTAAAATATTCTGACATAAGGAAATGCTCTTGAGACACATCAAAGTCAAAAGGATTGAGGTTTTTTTGACTAGGGGAAATTTTTTGACAATTTACTTTTTAGATGAGCCAAAAAAAAATCTTTAAACACCTTTAAAAGCTAACAGCATGAGAAATTTGAATAGATTGTATCTAACAATTAGCTACGGAAAGCCAAGCTTTCTAAGCCTAACTCAATTTGCATGTAATAGTTTGCTGAAAGGACTGGCTCTGCTAGGTCTCCCCAGATAGTAACATAAAATCAACAGATACATACTCTGTGTCAAAATACAGAAATGATAAAACTAGAAAGGCTTATAACTGATACTGAACTAACAAGAAATAAGCTTAGGATCCTGAAATTTCAGGAAAATAACACACCAAAAAATGAAATAAATTTTATGATATTTAAGTCAAAGAGATAAAAGAATATTTAGATATAAAGTTTTCCATGTAACCAGTTAAAATACTTAAGACTATTTGAGAAACACTCCCTTTTTTTTGGTTATGCTTAGGAAAAGACAAAACTATTTAAATAAACCCTTTTCAGGGTGAATGAAGATAGAAAAATTTAACTAATGATCTCTAATATTTCTTATCAATTTATATGTTTCTGGTATCAAAAGAAAAAGCCAAATAAAAAATTCCTAAATGAAATGCTTGACACGATAAAACAATATTAAATTTTTGACTCTATTCATTGTTGGTTCCCTCAGAGACACACATGGCAAAAGATCTGTGCTGTAACCCAGCTTCCCTGTCTTTAATAATTGTTTAAATTATCAAATATTGTATATATATATTTTTTTCAGTTTATTCTTGAAATAAACTTTGGAAAACGTTATTCAGCAGTTAACATCCATCTCATAATGGCAGAGGTCACAATGTACTAAATATATGTTTCAGGAAACACAAAAGGGGATTAATTATTCATATTACATAGATTTACTGTAATCCAAAGATTCACAATTCATTGAACTCTAGTTAAAATAATCTATTATTAACTGTAAAAACACTTTTGCAATTATAGGTTCCCCAAGTAATAATAAAGAAAACCTACTTAAAACTGACAGAATTTCTAGGGGAAACAGCATAAAAGTCACTTCTGAAAAGATATGTAAGTGTAGCCTAGGAAAGTGCTTTGGCATTTTTGAGTCTTTTTTAAAAATAAGTAATCTCTCTCTATATAAAATGAAATAATGAAATAATTAAATAATTCAGTCATCTATGAAACTGAACATATAACAAACATTTAATTTATCTGAAGAAGAAAGGAAAAAGGATCACTCATGTTCTACATAATGTTCCTTAATTCATTTCCCCCTAGTTTCAGTAAAGAAAATGGATCTAGAATTCTTTAGATACTGGACTTACACAAAGTGTTTTTCCATTTTTCTTGGAATGTCAATTTAATGGAATCACTATGGGCAAACCCTCAAATCCTAAACCAATTTAGATTAAGTACTGTTCAACTCATTAAAAATCAATTAACAATAATGCTTTAAAAATGATCCAGCAAAAACAGTGATATTTCTAAAGATTTAGGAGAAAACAAAACAAAACAGGAGTCTACTCACTTCTTCTAGTTCAACACTTTTAGCTGAACATTAATTCAATCTGAGGAGACAAAATTACCAAGTACATAATAACCAGTATGAGAATTACCAAGAATATAATAACTAATACATAATAACTAGTATGACTGAGATAAAACAAAGTAGGCACTGCATGTAGAATAGGTAAATATTGCTTCCTGAACATTTTTTGTTTAATTATTTATATACATTAAAAATGTAATATATTTTATAAATAATATATATGTTGATATACACACACACATATATATATCACATTTGAATGCGAATGCTGGACTGCAATGTGAAATATATCTTAGTACGGATTAGGGTAAAAAAACTTTGATTTTTTTTTTTTGTACCAGGAATTGAACTCAGGTCCTTGCGCTTGCGCAGCAGGCAGTGAAACCACTGAGCTAAATCCCCCGCCCCCCAAAAATCTTTGAAAGTCATTGCTATAAATGAAAGTTTCCTAGCCCTTTCTTTCCTTTTCTTTCTTCTTCCTTTCTCTTTCCCTCTCCTTCCCTTCCCACCTCTGCCCCCACCGCTTTTCACTTTTTCACACAGGGTCTCACCATGTAGTTCAGGCTGGCCTTGAGCTCTCAGCAATCCTCAGCCGCAGCCTTCTGAATGCTGGGATAAAAGGTATGCAGCACCATGCTCAGTACTTCCTAACCTTTAAAATCTATATGCTCTCTAGTGCTTCTTTATCCTCTCTTTTGTATAAGCATAGTGACCAAACATTAGACATGTTAAATATATCACTGAAACCTCAACTGAGAATTTTAGCTTATTGTGTTAAGAGTTGATGATTTAATTTCCCACGCATGTAACATGTACATTGAAAATGTAATACTGGGGGCTGGGGATTTAGCTCAGTGGTTCCGTCGCCTGCCTCGCAAGCGCAAGGTCCCGAGTTCAATCCCTGGTCCCCCCCCCCCAAAAAAAGTAATATTGGAAAATCAATTATATACTAGATACAATTTGTTCAAACACCGCAGAGAATGACAAGCAAAATAGGTTTCTTCACAGTCAAAAGAATTGTTATACGTTTCATGCAGAAAGCTCAAGAACACTACTAGGAAGAGAGCCCTTAGGGTATTCATTTGGAATTCATTTTTAAAAATATATACAATTCAAATAAGTTCAGTTGACAGTTTCTAAGACCACAGGAGATGAGAAATGTATCATTACAGGAGAAGAAAATTGCTGTTATACAGTGCTGCTAGTATAAAAGAAATGAGAAGTGACAGCCAAGGACAGGGGCTAAGGTAGAAAAACAGAAGAATTATGTATAGAAATTATAACTACATAGTGCTCTGGGATACTTCAGCAAGAGAAAATCCTTGGGTACAGTTATAATATTTAAAGCTTTGTCTAATTATCTGCAGAACTTCAAACTTGAATAAATGATAATAAAAACAACAGCTACATACACAAAGCACTCAAATAATCACTCTGGCTCCAATTCCATTCTTTTAATCACTACACTATGCTGTTTCTTAAAAAAATTTAAATTATGTTCAGGGGATTAAACTCAAGAAAATATTTCAGAAAATAAAGATGCAACTGATTTTAAACATTCTACTATAGAATGTTTATATTTCCCCAAATTTCAGATGTGAAACCTAATGCTCAATGGATAGTATTTGGAGTGCTACCTTGGGAAGTGAATTCTGTATACCATGGAGTCAGAGTCCTGTGTACAACATTAGCTTCATTATAAAGATGGGGGAGGTAAAGCAAGATGGAAACAGAGTAAGGCCCTCCAGTGATAGTCTCTCCCCAGAAATATCCATTTGAACAGCTACTCATGCATAAAACTACCTTCAGAAAAGCTAAGGAACCCAGGTGAGGTCACAATACCCAGTTGTAGCAAAATAATAAAAGAAGCATTAAAGAAGGCAGGAAGGAAAGAGGTACCCACATCACAACTCTCACAACTACAAGCATCACAGCACTAGAGACACACTTGCCCTGGTTGGGGGAGAAAGAGTGGATTAAATCTTTAAGACCTGCCACTCAGTACCAAGATGACCACAGTGAAACTCAGTACTGGGCAAAGCCCCCTGGTCCTGGGCTCCAGGGCAGTGCCCTTGGGTGGAGCATCTGAACAGTGCTAGCCTGGGACCAGGGGACTGCTCCCTACCATGCCTTCCCCAGTCTTGTGCAGCACAGCCTGCGCAGCAGGCTCCATTTGCTAGGCAGCAGAACACAGAAGTGAGCGCAGGACTTTGCCTTGGAGTTCAGTGCTAAGCCAGCAAAATTCACCAGTGGATCACAAGATCCCTATCTCCAGACCAGAGCCTGTGGACAAAGCCTCTGGGCCCACCCGGCTGCCAAGTGGAGACCCAAGGCTCCAGTGGAAGAGAACTGTGTTCCAGCCATCATCAACTGCGGTTGTCTGCAGCGGTCTCGGGCTGTAAGTTCACCAGAGCAGCAGGCAGGCCACAGCAGCATGGCCTCAATCCTGCCCCTGTGCTGCACTGCTCTCAGCAGGCTGTGTGGGCCTCGGTGCAATCCAGCCTTGTGGTGTTTGTGCACAAGACTGCTCGCCTCATCTCTCCCCCAAACTCAGGCAGCACAACACAGAATAATCTGTCCACTAGGGGGAAGAAGAGGGAGAGGCAAGTTGTTGCTTAGGAACTTAGGGCAGGGCTGGTCATTCCAAGTGTCACACAGAATTCTGCAAAGCTGAACACAGGCCAGTGACCATGGATGAAGCATTTGGGCTGGCCTTAGCCATAGGCAGAGACTTATAGGAATGAACTAATCTTTTCAGGAACTCCCCCAGCCCAGCCTCAACAATACACTAACTTCAGATTTGGTACAAACTTGGGCATGGGCTTCCCCTAGAGCAGAAACTGACAACACTCCAACAGTGGACATATGCCAAACTTGGACTTAGGATGCCATCTAGGGGTGAAACAGCACCAGTAACCACAGACCCTGGGAAAAGCAGTCTGCTTAGAATTCCTTCCTGGAATGACAGGCACACACACCCAAAAGGCAGATTACCCAAACTGGATACCTAATCCTTGAGTGTGCAGATGTCAAGGATGCCAACAGACATCACAACTCTCAGAGACCCTTGAACTCCCCCAAGGGACAAAATAAGATACCAGAGACCGAGCAATCAGTGCATATGAATTCTCAAATGCAGAATTTAAAATGTTTTGGAAAACACAAGGAAATTAAGAAAAATACAGAGAAACAACTCAGTTCTTTAACAAAGAAATTTAGAGAAACTGAAGTAAGTTATAAAAAAGCAAACAAAAGTCTTTGAGTTGAAAAGTATGGTAAATGAGATAAAAATGTGATAGAAGGCATCCACAGAAAAATACATCAAAAAGAAAAAGAATCAGGCCAGGAGAGATTGGCATAAGATTTTCACAGTACTGAAGGAAAGAAAAAAAAAACTCACAAAAATACAAAGACACAAAATAAAAACTCCTGCCAACAAAGAATCTGCCCTTAAGAAACAAAAGAAGAGGCTGGGGATGTAGGTTAGTAATAAAGTGCTTGCCTAGTGCCATAATCCCTTAACCTCCCAAAAGGAATAAGGAGACATTAAGCCACTCTCCAGTACACAAAAACTATAAGAATGAATCTCCATCAGTCCCATCCCATTAGAAATGATAAAAAAGAATTCTTCAAACTGAAAGAATGAGATAGTAGTAACTTAGAAGAAAACACAGGAAGGTACAGAATTCATAATTAAGAGTAACAAGGCAAATTCAGTATACTCTAATATGAACATGGTAAATACACCATTCACATCTTTAGTATGATGAGTAAAAAAACAGTAACTGTGTTAATATGTTCAGCAACAGGCAATATAAAAAACTAAAATAGGACATCAAAAATTCAAACGGTAGGGAGTAATGGAGTATAAGGCTACAATATTTTTAGTGGGGTTTTTTTGGGCTATCTTTACCTGTCTTTGATCAATTTTAAGTTGCTAGCATTTCAAAATAGCTTGTTATAATCTAAAGATTTTTATAATGCCTCATGGTAACTACAAAACAAAAATATATAATAGACACAATGAAAATAATAAAGGAATCAAAACATTGCTAGAAAAATATCACTTAAACTCTAAAAATGACTATAGGAGAGGGGGAAAGAAAAAAATGACCACAAAGGAAAAAAAACACAAACTAGAAAACAAGTCATATAACAGCTATATTAAGATCTTATTTTTCAGTAATTATCTTAAATATAAATAAATTCTCCAATTAAAAGACAAATAAAAAGAGACAGAGGGGACATTCTATAATGACAAAGGGATCAGCTGAACAAGAGGAAATAACAACTGTCAATAATGTGCACCCACTAGCAAAACATCTGAATGGATAAAGCAGCTATTAACAGACCTACAGGGAGGGAGAGATCCAATACAATAGTAGAGCACTTTACTGCCCCATGTTCAGCAATGAACACATCATTCAGACAAAATCACACAGAATCAGCAGAGTTAACCTGTATGTCAGACCAAATGGATCTAAAAGACGTCTACAGAACACTCTCTCCAACAGCTGGAGAAAACATGTTTTTCTGAATAGCACATGAAACATTATCCAGGATAGGTTATATGGTAGGTCCCCAAATAAATCTTTACAGATTGAAAGTATATTTGGTATCTTTTCCAACCACAACGTAATAAAACTAGAAATCAGTAACAAGTAAATTTAAAAAACTATGTAAGTACACAGATATTAACCAACAGATTAAGGAGGAAAATTTAAAAAGTCTTGAAACAAATGAAAATGGAAACAACAAAACCTATGTAATACAGCAAAGCAGTACTATGAGGGAAGTTTACTGTAACTGACACCTACACCAAAAAGCAGAAATATCTCACAAGCAAGGAGAAAAACAAGAACACCCCAAACTCCAAATTAGTAGAAGGAAAGAAATAATAAAAATCAGAGCAGAAATAAATGACATAGCTCAAGTTAAGATTCACTGATTAGTGAGCAACAACAGATGAAAAGAGAGCATGGTGACATCCTAAGTCCTTACCTATGTAGTAATGATCACAAAACTACCTGTTAGTCCTCAATACATCAGAAGTTGTCATGAATGTATTAACTTTTCTCAGCAAAAGAGCTGAACTGTAACTAGCTTCTTCTTTGCTTTTAATCATTATTCAATTCACAGTATCCTTTCTTGTGTGGTTTTCCCCAGTGTATTTTCTCAGAAAGTTTTTGTGGATATTTATATGTGGAATGCTATTTGGCCACTTATTTCATAAGTCAGAGCTAAGTATTAAAGTCTAAGAACAATTTTGCTCTCAGTATTTACAGATCAGCTAACAACAGAGAGGAAGACTTTTAAGATCAGCTATCTCTAGCTATGCAATGTAAGGTTACAACAGTTCTAACTTTTAACTCTAGTGTAGTTAAGAAATGATGCCCTAGGAATCCACAATACAGTATTTAAGAGAATGATGAAGCAACACTGTCAAAGAATAATTAAAAATAAATACAAGGTTTTTCAGTGCTCTCTTTACTCAAATCTTCCTCATTTCTTCATTGCATGAAGAAGCCACTTTTCATTAACAGCCTAACCTTGCTGAACTTTTATGTATCCATTTAAAGATAAGCGTATTTCTCCCTTATACCTTTGCTTTTTCTTTTTGGCACTGGGGACGTCACCCAAGCTACTTTCCCAGCCATTTTTATTTACTTTTATTTTGAGACAGGATCTCGCTAAGTTGCCAAAGCTGACCTGGAATAGGAGATCCTCTGGTCTCAGCCTCCAGAGCAGCTCGGACAGGTGTCCACCACCACTCCCTGCTTGTTATGGTTTTTGTCTTTCAACTTCTATTGACCTAGTAGACAATTCTGAAGTTTTTAACCCTTACCTCTCCTCAGCTTTAGACTCAGATGTCTATCTGTTCAGTGAACATCTCTGCCATAGATGTCTCTAACATGTCTCAGCTAAATTCTTCACTTTTTCATATTTTTCTCTTTTTGTTCCTGACAGTAGATTCCAACAAACATGGATTTCATGGTCCCTGTCCACACGTTTTTTTTCCCTTCAGTACTGGGGACTGAACCCAGGGCCTTTGCACTGAATTACACCTCACCCCTTTTGATATTTTATTTAGAGGCAAGTTCTTGTGAAGTCACTGAGTTGCATGGGCTGGGCTTGAACTTGTACTTCTCCTGTCTCAGCCTACCAAAGTGCTGGGATTTAGAGGTGAGTGCCATCACATCCAGCAATTTTATGGCATCTTATTTTCTCTGTCATTACCCATATCCAAACACTATATCATATTCATTCTCCTGTGATAGGTCTTTTCTGTCCTTTCCCTTTACTTCATTCTTGCCATAGTATCTCTGCCCTAACTGAGGGTTTCTTTGCTTGTCTTGCCTACGATGGCAGGCTGCTGGTTTCATCTTTAGAGTCTAGTTTTAGTACCTCCCACAAAATAATGTTAATTTCTTTATAGAGTTCTGATTATAACCTACCCACCTCAAACACTTGCAATGATTCCCACCTCCAGCTATATTTAACAAAGCTTTAAAATTTTCATCCCATATAAGAGCATAAACCCCATTTTCTAGGCCTATTTCTCACTTTTTCTTAGTCATATTCTATGCTAAGGCTGAAATGGCAATCTATTATTGGTTATACTGGCCTAGGTTTCTCTATGTCTTACATAATGTTAATCGCTTTAGCTGAAATATTTTCTACATCTTTTCTTCTTTTATGAATACAACCTTGTTCAATGGCTTCAGGTCAATGGGAATAACCTAATTATTAATATAGACTAATAGTATGATCTAATATTTGCTACATAATTATGTCAGATTTATGATACATTGTTATACTGATTAAATTCAAGGAAGACATTTTACTCTTAAAGTTTTCCTTTTTCTTTCCTAGATGTCTGTATTCCTTGAATCCCCAGAAGCAATTTTTGAAAGTGCACCTCATTAGACTATCTCTAAAATGTATAACATTCTAGTGTAATATTTGAATATATGGATAAAGCTGCAAAAAAGAAGAGACTACAATACTGAAACAGAGGAACACAGTATTAATAAATGAGTAAGAATTTGCTTTCTTGTTAAAAAAAGGCCAGTGGCCTTGTGGATAGAGGTGAAGCAGGAGGCCAGGCGCTCAGGCAAAAGAGGGCTCGTGCAGGGAATCCCAAGTGCTTCTGTATGGCCATAGTATAACTTTAGGGGCTGGCAGAAGCCAATGAAGAGATTTTGGAGAGACAGTTAGAGGTGGTTCATGCTCCGCTAAGAAAGCTAATTATTAAGCCGAGAGCCCAGAAGCATTAACTCCTGACTACATCCTTGCTGTAGATATCTTCTTAGATCCAAAACAAAGTTATTTAAATATTCAAAATGAGTGAATTCTCCAATATAATATTTTTGAACTCACGCTACACAAAAATATAGTGCCCCTTTTTACTTAATGACAAAATGTTTCCACAAATTTGTGTGTTTGTAAACAGTATTTCTAAAATATAACAGAATATAAAAATTTTAATGACATTTGCTTTTTCAAGAAATGCTGAAGAGAAAATATATTTTCTTTTGGCTTCCCTAGAGTACTCATGTACTTTCACTGGGGTTCAGTATGGGCTAATGCGGACAAAAGTTTAAACAGTCCTGTTCCATTTCATTCTATAACACCTCAGAAATTCTGGCACAGGTAATTTTTCATTTATTCTGCTTACTTTTTATTCAGTGTCTAATCAAGGAACACATGCAGAATTTATCATTTGGAAAGGTTTTTACTTAGTGCTCAATTTAATTTTAGCACTCCAGTGATGTTGGAAAGTCCAAGAAACACTGTCATTAACTTTTAAAAAGCATACCTAGGAGTGCAGTGAGTTTTGGAAGAAGTCCAACTTGTACCATCTTATTCCTCAGTCCTGTGTCAAAGGACAGGTTTAGTAAAAGCCGGAGAGTGATATTCAGTAAATCTTCATGCTCACATGGTATCAGTTTCACCAGTTTTTCAACAATATCCATTTCCACCTATGTGAAATAATAAAATGCAGTGAGGATTTATTGCAAAATAACCCAAAAAAGATTAGAAATAATTGTTTTTGTTTTTATACTAATGTATATCTATTTTAAAGATAATTGTGTGGCAATCTTATATTCCCAGTTGATCTCATTTCAATCTATAAACTTTCCTGCAATCAAACTTTTGAGGAGAAAATGTATGTGCATAGTTCTACATCATCTCTTCTTTCTCTTATTTGATTACATCAACTGGAAGACAAATTACATTTGATCCTTGATAATACTGCATTATTAATCACTACCCTCAATGTACCAGGCTCTGTGCTAGATGAAACAATATCTCAAATTGGTTTCAAGGATTCCAAAGTCTAAAAAGAAGTGGACAAATAGAACAAATAATGGAAATATGATAATAATCCAATACACAAAGTGCTCTGGAAGCAACATGCAAGAAGCTACTAAACTATCTAGAAGCAAAGGCCATTTTAAATTAGGAACAGAGTCTTACAAAGAGAAGAAGAAATTGTTCTTTGGTTAAGAAGGGCAGAGGCAATGCAGGTTCGAAGAAGCAGGTAGTAGATGGGCATTTAAGGATAAAAGACCTGGTTTGGAGAATTACAGGTGCTTTGGTATGATCACAGTGTAAAGTACATGTTGGAGATTCGAAGAAGTTTAAAGGTAGACCTTAGATAGATCATAGAGGTTTTTAATGCTCTGCTAAGGAGTCGAATATCATCCTATAGGTAGCAGAGTGTCCTCAATGATTTAAGTCCAAAGGATGATGTGTTCCTAAGGATGGAACACTCCTGAAATCTAAGTTCTTAGATAGCATCCAAGGGCCTACCTTCTAAGAAGGCCTAGTTAAGACTGAAAGGATCAAACCTCTTTGTTTTCTTTTTGTGCAACTAACCCTCATAAATGGAAAAAAAAAGTCTAGGCCAATAAAGGAAAAATTATTTAAATTTTTGTCATGTTTCATGTGAGATGATATTCAGTGGCTAACTGGAAATCGTGTAATACTCAGGAGAGAAGCTGGGCTACAAGTAATCACTAACACTTTAGAACAGGGATGAGCAGCAGATTATGGCTACTGGGCCTAATGTGGCCTGCCATCTGTGATCATACAACCCATGAGCTAAGAATGGTTTTTGGCTTTCACTTTTTTTTTTCAATATTGGTGATGAAATCCAGGGTCTTGTGCATGGCAGCTAAGCAAGCTGGAAGGTAACTACCACTGATCTACACCCCTAGCCTGTTATAGTTAAATGGTTGAAAAAAATAAGGAAGAATGATATATCTATCATGACACATGAAAATTCTATGAAATTAAATTTTTCCAGAGTTTTATTGAAACAGAGCCATAGCCGTCAGTTTATAGACTGTCTATAGCTGCTTTCACACTATTACAGCAGAGCTGAGTAGTTGTGATAGAGATCATATGACTCGGAAAACTTAAAGTACTATTTGGCCATTAAAGAAAAATGTTTGCTGGCCTCTACACTCTGCTTTTGAACATATAAAGTTGCATCAAGAGGGCCCGTGTTATTAACAGAAGTTACAGAAGGCACTCCCAATTATTTATTTTGTAGTAGAAGCATTACATTCAAATTTTTAAGATAGCAATGAAAAAACATGGTTATAAAAATATCTCATGGTAGCTGAGTGTGGTGACCCACACCTGTAATCCCAACACTGTAGGGTACTGAGGTAGGAGGATCACAAGTCTGAGCCTACCCTGGGCAACTTAGCAAGATGTTATCTCAAAATAAAAAATTAAAAGGGCCTGGGGATTCAAGCCTCAGTACCTCCAAAACAAAACAGAACATCCCCTCATGTTTTTTAGTTATAAACAAGTGCTAAATAAAGGGAGAGAAATTCTATATATTATGTGTGATATAAAACTATGGTAAATCTTCAAATTTAAATGCATTGCACAGTAAAAGACATTGCCATTAATCCCCCTCAAAATACTCATTTCACACATGCTTATCCCATCCTTCTTGCCACTTTATCAGGAAGTTCTGGAAGTCTTCTGCGTCTTTCTTGAGTTGTGATGTCGGGGCTGCCTCAACATGCTGAATTGATTCAAAAGGTTTCCCTTTCATGGTCATTCTGACTTTGGAGAAAGAATCGGAAATCTTATGGGGCCAGGCATGGTGAGCAAGGTGGATGAGGACACACTGTGATGTGTTTATGAGTCTTCTTTTCCACTGGTGGCACTCAGCAGCAGCATTCACTGTAATTTTGATATTGTCTTATTATCTCATTAAGGACACAAAAGAGGACTTCCAGAACTACTTCAAAAAGTGGTAAGACAGATGGGATTAAGTGTGTTCAAAGCGAAGGGTACTATTTTGAAGCAGATTAATGGCAATGTGTTTTGCTTTAATAAGTTTTAAAAATTAAAATATGTACCACTTTTTAACACACCTCCTAAGTTCATAGTATTTGGATCATAACAAAAGATTTCTGAATAATCTTGCTTTATTTTTTCTTTTATTGGAGATCGAAAACATAGTGTCCTCTTCACATCCTTAGTATACCCTTTTACTGACCTCATAAAGGTAACATTAACAATTAAGCCTTTGCTTTCCTTTTTCTTTTCATTGCATACTAGCGAATGAACACAAGTTTTTTTAAAATGCCAAACTGACAAAAATCAACATCTGATTTTTCCTTCAGACATCTATGAACACTTCACAACTACATGGTAGCCACATCTTAGAGCTCTTCATTAGAGTACAAAGCAATCTCCAAAGACTTCCAAAAATCAAACACAAAACTTAAAAGCTGATTCTAAAATGTAAATGGAGAGGTAAAGAAACACCTAGAATAATTTTGAAAAAGAATAATACTGGAGGCTTTATACTGCTGACATGAAGACTGACTATACAATTCCAGGGATACTGGTGAAAGAAAAATTCATAGATTAACAGAAGATAGAGCCTAGAAATAAAACCACATATATATGGCCAACTGATTTTTAACAAAATTAGAAAGGCAATTTCAATAAGATGCAAAGGCAATTCCATGATGAAAGAAGTCTTTTAACAAACAGTGCTAGAACTGGACTGAAACAGACATCCATACATAACGCCATGAATCTTGATCCATATCTTGTACCACACACCAGCTTCACTCAAAATGGATGGATCACAGACTACAACATCAAAAACCCCTATAAAACTTCTTGAAGAAAGCATAGGAAGAAATAGTTGTGAACTTAAGGCAAAGATTTTAAAAATATGACACCATATTTTAAAATATAATATAGTCCATTAAAAAACTTTTATATCCTGAACTTCAAAATTAAAAACTTTGCTCTTTATAAGACTAGGAGAATGAAAAGACAAGCTTCAGAAAAGGAAAAAATACTTGCAAAACATATAACTAATAAAAGGCTTGTATCTAAAATATAGAAAAAAGTTTTAAAAGTTCTTAGTAAGAAAATAAGCAAACCAAGCAACACATATCCTCTCTGTTGTTCCTCTTAATGTTTTGACTTGTTTTGTTATATTTCAATGATTAACTATGTGAATATAATTATATAAATGAGATATGATTCAATTTAAGCCACTAATTGAAAGATATTTTTAGGTAAATTGCATTTACTCTAAATATATGTCTAAAAAACAAGGTCAGTATTTGCACACATCAAGAGTAAAAAGAATACTTTTCATAAGTAATACTTACAAATAGATCAGCCATCCCCCTACATTTTTCAAAAAAATAAAACAGCCACATGCTTCAGCTGCTACTAATTATATCAGGTAATATTTTTCTTTTGAAAAAGTCATAGCATATGTATACACTGTTAGAACAAGACTTAGTAATAAAATAACTTGGAGGGTTTGTTATTAATTTGTATTCCTACTGCACAGTATGGAATGTGAAGTATGTGTCATTAGTCAATCAACACTAGACCTGTATTTATTTAACACAGCCCATTAGTCATGTCTTTTTGGTTGATTAAAAAGAAAAGCTCATCATCAATGGCTGAATTTAGTAATCGTCTCAATATGCAATAATCTCTACAATTCTATAAAATAGAATTTATAGTTAATTAATATTTTTAAGTGTTTCATGTAAAGTGATCATCAGCAAGTTGTTTTAGTCTTTAATTATATTGTTCATTGTTTGTAGAAGCTAATACTTAAAAGTTATTTATTGTTAATCTTGCTAAAAATGTGTTAAAGAAACAACATAAAAATAAAGACAATCTGTAAGATGTCCTTAAATAAAAAGCATTTCTTTCTTTTTTTTTTTTTTTAGGTGCTGGGGATCAAACTCAGGACCTTGCACTTGAGGGGCAGGAACAGTGGCACTGGGCTAAATCCCTGCCCCGAAAAGCATTTCTTCCATAATAAAAATAAAATCCATACTATCTATGGTAAAAATCTGTATAATCAAACATGTGTCATTAATTTGGATGAATAATCTTTCTGAACCTCAGTTTTTCCTCAATAAGAAATGTTCTGTAAGATGATTATATTGTCCAAACTTATGATCTCATTAAAAATCATTTTAATAATAATCTTGAGATCTTTTTGATAGAAGGAGCATATAAGTGCATTACTTAAATACAAAACTAATCTATACATGGTAAATACATGTTGATTGCAAATATATTTAAATTCTGAGAAAATACTAAAAGTGAAATTAATCTAATTACATAAATAGAAGAACATAGTTTAACGCATTGAGAAATATTTGCTCCCATTTTACTTTTTCTCTCCCCTTTCACACAAAGGTGATAATTCATATATTTTAGTCGATGCAGTAATAAATTAATATTTATATTTTTGGCCATAAAAAATAAATGGTAGAATCAGGGGGCTCTTATGAAGATGGTTAGACTAATTAGCACATCAGATCAAATGTTTAATGGAGGTTTCTGTTTTCGTTTTTTGGGGGTTTTTTCCCATTAAGTTTATTGGTACATTTTTGGTATAAAATACAGTTACAGTCATCATTGGGATCTTGTACTATTACAAAACCCATTCTTTTTTTTTTTTGGTACCGGGGATCGAACTCCGGACCTTGCTCTTGTAAGGTAGGCACTGGAACCACTGAGCTAAATCCCCAGCCTGGACATAGTTTAACTTATACCAAGGGGAAGCAATTACTCAGCCACACCCTAACTGCTTATAAATCTATCTACCTATCATCCCAGTCTCAGCATCATTTTGTTAGATATAAGGTCAAAGAAAACAAAAACATGGTTCTGATTAATCTCTCTTGATACATTCAATCTCACAACAATATAAGACAGGCTGAATATAACTAAATACTAATGATGAAAACGATAGATATTAAATATATAGAGGTAAAATAAAATTTTCTATATTTAAGAATTAGAATTCAAGCACTTATAAATTTGATACATCACTATCAGGTTTTCAATAAGCATATTATGACATTCAATATAACAAGCTACTTCTTAGTTCGATTTTAAAAGAAAAAATAATAGCTATAAGTACTATATATTAATTATTAATCCACCTGAAGGAGAAGTCACTTATACTAATAATACACAGTCACATATAGTTAATACATATAGTTTTAAAAACAGTCCTCAATGGAGTTACAGCCCATAGATCATTTCTAGGAACTACTCTGAGAAAATAATCAGATATATACTCAAAAATGTATGCACAAATATGTATACTAAAGTGCTGCTTATAATAGCTAAAATTATAAAAAACTGAGATGTCTGAAAACAGTGTCGTTACTTATATATCTATTTAGTATGCTACTACACTAACAGAGATGCTTTAATGATATGGAAAAAAAGCAGATAAGAATATTTCTTTTATCTTTAGGGCTAGGGATATACCTCAGTGGGAGAAATCTTGCCAGCATGCATGAGACCCCATTAGTTCACTGCCCTGTACCACCAAAACCAACAACACCTCCTGTAAAAACCCTCACCTTCTATCTTCGTATATTTGTGTATTATGCATATTCTACAGAGGGGAAACACTGTATGCCCAATTTGTATTTCTCAAAGGCAATTATATCTACATAATAGCAAATAGGAGGCCAATGTAACAATCCAAACAACAAATGAAATATAAATACAAAGTAGATGAAATAATGAAATGGCACTAAGAACGGAAAGAAGGGATAGTTTCCAGAGATATTTAAGGAGCAGAATCAAAAGGTTGTAGCTATCAACTGGAATGATAGGTGACAAGATTGGGCTAAACGCTAATCTCATACATTAAAATCAGAAATGAAGGAGGCAAACTAGGAAAAAATAATAGAGTCATATGTCCCTGAAGTACAATTTTCAGATTAAACTACTTTCTATATTTAAAATGGCAAAATCTATTATAAATGGTATGTTAGAAAATATTTTCATTCAGAAAGTTTCAATTATCTTGAATATTAACTAATATGGGATGTATTTCCCAATTAAGCCATTTCAGTGAGTAACTGCTATTATAAAATCTTCAGAATTATTATAATAGGGGTAGTATAAAATGTTTATTTTTAATCAAGATATGCTAGTCAAAAAATGGCTAACATGAACTATTTCAAGAAGGAGCTTTGTAAATTACCATATCATTTTTATTCTCCATAAAAATGCTGAGTTTCTTTAAGAATGTTACAACTAGAACAAGCAGCTCAAAATTGTCCCGATCAAGAGCCTTCACCAACATGTGAACTATATTCTTATTCCTCATCTTCAGTTCTGTACGAGTATCCTCAGCTAGATTCAGAAGCAAATAAAGAGCAACTGGAAAAGTAAAACAGATAAGAGTTAAATGACTGGCATATTGAGTCAACAATCTAAAAAATTACTTCTCATTTATCAGGTTAATTGAAGTAGTTCTAAAAAGATAATGTATTATTTTGAGAAACTTAATTGGTTAGTAATTAGTTCTTGAGAAAACATTAACATTGAATGACGTATAACTATATATTATACAAAACATATATAATACATATATATAAAATAATATTCTTTTGATGATGACAGAGTAACCAAAATAAGACAATGACTCCAACTCTTGCAGCTTAATGCTTCACAGTAATCAACTGGCAATTAAAAGATTTAAGTCAGCAAGTGATAAGAGAAGCAAGGAAAATAACTTTTATGCATATAGAAATATCATAAAACTTCAACAACTAAAGATCGCTGTGTTAAAAGTTACAATCCAAAATACACAGCACAGCTTGAGCTACATTTGAGAATAAAAAATCTAGTTTTCATAATCAAACTGATTTTGTTAAGTCACTGTAACAAAGGTCCCTTTGAAATTCAGTAAGACAACTGTTATACTAGATAAAGGTCAATGTCTATTACTACCATATAGAGTTTGTTTTGAATCTCTGTATTGCCATTGTTTCCTTCTAAGAATTAAAATTAAGCAGTAATATTTTCCTTTTCCTTTGATTGACAGGGATCTTCAGAGTTACAATTAAAAAGTTTCTTTGAAAAAAAAAAGGTTTCTATTAATCTATGTAGAACTACGTAGGTTCTTTGGTGCACAGTCTTATTTACCTCTTATGGCTTTCTACCACACATACTGCAAACCTCATTACTTATGAGGTGGAGTTCTCAAAAGGTCTTTAGCAATAGTGGAGAAAAATTAGATCTAGATTAAATTCTGCTTATGTCCAGACTAACAAATTATTAGTTGAAGATGTAAAAGGACCAAATTCTTTCTACACAGTTCAACTGTGTTCCAAAACGAAGCTCAGGGATATTTATATGAGTAAAAAATATACAACACTCAAGAATGTAAATTTCATGCTCTCTGACAGTCAATCAAAGATTATTGTTATGGATTATATCTCAGTGTCCCCTTAAAGCCTCATGTTGGATCATGGGGACATGATACTCATGAGTGGATTAGTCCACTGATAGGTTCAGAGCTAAATGTGATTCAGGAGGAGAAGCCTGGTTGGAGGAGGTAGGTCACTAGGACATGGCTTCAAAGAGTGTTATCTTCCTCCATCACCCCTGGATCTCTCCATTTCCTGCGGCCAGGAAATGAGCTGTTTCTCCCTTGCCGTGTCTTTCTGTCATGCTGTCCTACCTTGGAACCCGCTGACTATTGAGTAAAACCTCTACAAATTACGAGCCAAAATAAACCTTTCCTCCTTTAACATGTGGGTGTTGGACATTTTGTCCCAGCAATGAGAAAGTAACTAAGACAATTATCAATAATACAAAGAAGCAGGAAAATATAACTTATAGGTAGGAAAATATATCAACCTGTGAAACTGCCCTGGGAACAGATAGAGAGGTTAGAATTATAAAATGGGAAGATTCAAGATTGTATCACTATTCCAGCGCTTCTAGAAGTTAGGTAGGTTAAGAAACAGGAGACAAAAAATATTCACACTTCCTAACAACAGAAACTAAAATGCCTGAGATAATATATCAGGTGCCACTACTAGCAGTTTAAAAATGGAAGAAAAAATTCTGAAATTGAAGTAATAATCATAACCTATCCAAATTATAACCTATCCAAAAATAATCATGAGAAAAAATAATAACAAAAATGTAAGAGGTATGAGAGAACTGTGGAACAACATCAAGTGGCTCAATATATATGTATAATTATAGTTAATTGAAAAAATAACACAAAAATTTCCAAATTTAATGAAAACTATAAACCAAGATTTTTAATAGGCTCACCGAACTGCAAGAGTGAGAAATATGAAGAAAATTATGCAAAGGGATATCATAATGGAACTATTCAAAACAAATGAGAGACAATCTTAAAAGCTACCACAGAAAAACATATAGTGGACCTTCGAGTTACGACCAGCCTCACATATGAACAACTTGGGTTACAACTAGAATTTCAGTTTTAACTTATGACCAAAGTCTTGAGTTACGACCTGAATGCCGGTGGCTTGTGTGGTTGTAAACAAAGACTCATGATGCCAGAAAAGCATATGTAAGTGTACATAAACATCAGTCTGAGCCCAGATGTGCATGTTTGTGGATGTGATTTCGGTCAGTCCTTTACATAATCACTACGATTATTACTATCAAAATGGCCCCCAAAAAGCTAGAAAAGAAGCTAAGGAAGGAAGAGAAGATAATGAAAGCAATCACAATAAAAAAGAAGAAGGAAATTATGGAGAAACATGACAGTAGCATTTATGTGACCCATCTTGGTAATACATATATACAGCATGTTGAAATCCACCATCTCAACAAGCTTACAAAGAAAAGATTATATAAGAAAGTTAGTGTTGCTAAAGGTGTCACTCAAATTAGTAAGTCATGATCAACAGCGTTAGATGAGGTAGAAAGACCATTATTAGTGTGGATAAATGAAAGACAGAGGGCAGGTTATAACCTGAGTCTATAATTTGTGAAAAATTTGTGAAAAAGCTGGGGCTATAAATGCAGATCTCGTGAAGGATAACCCATCAATGAGTGATAATGGTGAAACATTTCATGCCAGTAAGGGGTGGTTTCACAATTTTAAAGCGAGAACTGGGGTTTACAGTATAACTAGGCATGGTGAAGCAGCCAGTGCTGAAAAGGGGCTGCTGAAAATTGCATACACTGCTTTGAAACAATGACACAGAGAAATGGCTTTTGCTCTCATCAAGTTTTCAACTGTGATGAAACTGACCTTTTCTGGAAGAAAATGCCCAAGAGAACATACAATACCCAGGAAGAGAAGAAAATGCCAGGTCACAAGGCTATAAAGGATAGGCTAACCTTGTTGCTATGTGTCAATGCGAGTGGTGACTTCAAGATAAAGCCTCTCTTGGTTTATCACTCTGAGACCCCTAGTGTTCAGAAAACATAAAGTCATGAAGAATAGGCTAGGGTTCTTGTGGAGATCTAACACAAAAGCCTGGGCAACAAGAATATTTTTCCTTGAGTGGATCACGGAGGCTTTCTGTCCTACTGTTAAGAAATATCTAGAGGACAAAGGTTGACCACTCAAGGCTCTTCTCATCATGTACAATGCTCCTGCTCACCCACAAGATTTGGAAGAAGAACTGGCTAAAGAATCCCTATGGCTCTCAGTCAAGTTCCTCCCACCTAATATGACTCCACTACTGCACCCTATGGATCAGCAGGTTATAGCTAACTTTAAGAAGCTATACACCAAGAAACTGTTCCTGAAGTGCTTCTATATGGTCTCAGATACAGATTTAACCCTTAAAGAGTTCTGGAAGGAATATTACAACATCCCGTCCCTGTGTGGGGTTAATTGAGAAATCCTGGGCCAATATCTCTGTAAGGACAATGAGATCTGCCTGGAAGAAAGTGTGGCCTAAAATTATACAGCAGAGAGACACTGAAGGTTGTATAGAGGAGCCTGAGCCTTCAATTGACCTTGTGGTTGATAAAACTGTCACTATAAGTCCACAGGCTTGCAGGTAGACAGTGGTGATGGTGAGGAACTGCTGGAGGAACACTCAGAGGAATTGTCCACAGAGGAACTTCAGCAACTTCAGGCTGAGTAACAGAAAATGGCAGATGAGGAGCTTTCTGAAGAGGAGGGGGAGTATCAACAATCGTGCAGCAAAGTTCTTCTTCTGAAATAAAGGAAGTCCTGAAAAAATGGATAGAGCTACAAACATTTGTAGAGAAGACCCACCCAGAGAGAGAAAAAGCCAATTGTTGCATTCACTTGCTTAATGACAAGGTCATGTCATACTACAGAACAGTGGTAAAGAAAAGACAGAAGCAGAAAACCTTAGACCACTTTTTAGTTCTGAAAAAGGTTGAGAGTTAGTGAGCCAGAGGCAGGTCCTAGTGGGCTACAGACTCTCCCAAGAAGAGAAAGGACACCAGAGAGCGAGAGTCCTGATGTTTTTATGGACGGGACCTCTCCTTCCAAACCATAAGCACCTTCCATTTCATCTTCCCTTCCTGCAAGCCAAAGATATCAACTTGAATGGTGAGTACAGTATGGAATTGTTGTTTCTGGTAAACCAGGCACATTTTATAACTTTTTGGTGAGTACACTAGGAAAATTATTGGTGCTTCTGATAAATTACACACATTATACAACTTTTTTTTTATTATGAAAAGGTTAGTTAAGGGGTGCTTTGGGAGGTTTGGAACACATTGTGGGAATTTCCATTATTTCTTATGGAAAAAATAGTCTCGACTTACAACCAACTTGAGTTACAACCAGCCCCCACTAACAAAATGAATTTGTAAGTCAAGGGTCCACTGTACACAAAGAAAGAGATGACAGAAGGCTTCTCAGCAAAAACAATGTGAGCAAGGCAATAGTAAGGGTAACATCTTTAGAGCTTGGAAAGAAGTTTTTAACCTAGAATTCAAAACCTGGCGAAAATATTTCAAAAAAGAATAAAATCTATTTTAAATGTATAAAAGACAAAATAATATCACCAGTACACTTATCCTAAATGAAATTTTTAAAGAAAGCAAATGATACCAGATAGAAATATGTATCAACACAAAGGAATAAGATCAGTGTAAATGGTAAGTATGCACATGAATACAAAAGATTACTTTCTTATGATTTAAGTACCTTTAAAATAAAACCAGCTGCTTACATAAAAATAGTAACACATTTTGGGGTTTGTAAATATAATAAATATTAATAAATAGCATAAAGGCAGGGAGGGAAAATGGGTCTAACACCAAATGTTAAATGTGATAAAATCACTTCATGGCAGACTTAATTTACATAAGTTAAAGATGTATACTTGAGGGTAGACAAGGTACATTTAAAGACATAAAATATAAACCTTAAAGATTTCAGAACAAAGATTTCATTACCAAGCATAATGAAGATTATTTTATAAAGATAAAGTAATTTAGAATATATTATAATCCTATGTCATTATGTTCCCAAGACAGCTTTAAAATACACGGAACAAAAATAGAAATGTAGAAGAAACCAATAAACCCACAAGTACAAAGATTTTGGTGTTATTCTCTCAATAATTAATAGAAAAAAATCAGCACAATAGAAAATCACCATCAACTATTTCTCACGGACCTTTATGGAAGATCCCACCTAACAGAATGCACATTCAAGTACACATGCAGCCTTTACTAACAAAGAAGTTACTGCAAACCACGAAACAGATCTCGATAAATTTAGGACTGAAGTCATGAAGTGCATTTTGTGTTGGTTTAGATCCGAAACATTTCCCTAAAATCTCATGCATTCATAGGCAAGCTGTAGGAAGGTGACTGGATCATGCGAGTGGATTACTTCATTAACGAGTTCATAGATGAATGTGCTGTTAGGAGGTGCAGCCTAAGAGGTAGGTCACGTGGGGCATGAGCTGGAAGGGTGTGTTTCTGTTCTGTCTCTGACTCTCTGTCTCTCCATCTCTCCCCCTACCCCCGTCTCTCTCTCTGCTTCTTGGCTGCCATGGGTTGTGCAGCTTTCCTCCAACATGTCCTTCCCGCAACAAGAAAGTGTCTAATACACATTTACTGATGATAATAATTAAATTGAATATCAACACAAAGATCTCTGGAAAATCTCCAATTAATTTGGAATCAAAAAAACCTCCTTCTAGTAACTTATAGGTCAGGGAAATTGTGAACTATTTCAACTAAATGAAAAAGAAAAAATGACATATCAAAATCTCTGGGATGCTATCAAGTCAGTGGTTAAAGGAAAACTTATTCCAGTAGCACTAGGTATCTATATTATAGAAGAAAAGTCTTGGATTAATGACCTCAGTTTCCACCTTATAAAACAACAAAGTAACAACAAATTAAAGCCAAAGAAAGAAAATAATAAAGATCAAAGTAGAATCAATAAAACAGGAAAGCATCTATGTAGACAAAATCAATCAATAAAACTATATTGGATGGAATAAACAGCATTGTACAGATTGCTAAACTGCGATCAAAAGTTCATTTTTTAAAAAAAGTGCTTACAACAGCAATAGGAAATATGAAATACTTAGAGATAAATTGGACAAAAGATATGAGAGAACTATAGACTGAAGATAACATAGTATTGGTAGGGGAAATTAAAAGATCTATGTAAATAGAGAAGTATACTCAAACTTTTGAGTCAAAAGACTAAATATTGTTAAGATGTCAATTCTTCTAAAATTGATCTATAGATCTGATCTATAGATCTCATGCAACCTTAAAACCTTACAAATTATTTTTGGTGGAATTTGATAAGTTGATTCTAAAACTTATATCAAAATAAAAAAGAGAATAGCTAAAACAACTTGGGGGGTTGAAGTATTAAACCAACAGGAAGGAATAACAACTGTAAATATGTATGCACCAAATACTGGGGGACCTAAATTCATGAAATAAACAGCTGGACATAAAAGATCAAATGAACACCAACATAATCATAGTGGGTGACCTCAGCATCCCATTTTCACAAAGAGATCAACTAAAGAAAAAATTAACAGTTATCAGAGCTGAAACACACCTTTGAACAAATAGGCTTAACAGATACTTCTACTACTACAACAGCATACGCATTTGTCTTAGCAGCACTATGATATAACACATCATGGTCCATAAGCTTGCTTAAATAAATACTATAATACACGGTGCTGGGAAAACTGGTTATTTACATGCAGAAGTTTAAATTTATACCCATCTTTCTCACCATATACAAAACTAAAAGTAAAATGGATCAAAGATCTAAATATTAAAACAGAAACAATTGGCTGGAAAACAAAATAGGTAAAAGCTCTTAAAGACATTTGTAGGCAATGACTTTCCGAACAGAATCCCAATTGTACAAGAAATAAAACTGAGTATCAACAAATGGATTATCTCAAGCCAAAAAGCTTCTGCATAGCAAAGAAATAACCAACAGAATGAAGACAATCTACAGATGGGAAAAAAATTTTTTTTCGAGCTATACATTGGATAGAGGATTACCATCTAGAATACATAAAGAAATAAAAAAATTAGATCCCCCCCAAATAAAAGACCCAAGCCAAAAAACAGACAAGTGAAATGACTGGACACTTCTCAGAAGTACAAATGGGCAATAAGCAAGGCAAAACAACATTGAGATTCTAACTATTCCAGAAAGAATAGCTATCATCAAGAAATCAAACAACGACAAACCCTAGGGGCTGCAGGGAAAAATAAACCCTTCTGCATTGTTGGTGGGAATGTAAACTAGTAAGACCATTATAGAAATCAGCACTGAGATTTCTGAAAAAACTAAAACTAGAAATTCAGTTCAACCTAGCTATTCCCCTTCTATGTTCCCCCTCCTGGGAGAGTTAAAGACATCATCATTACAGGGATACATGCTTACCTATGATTACTTACAGTAGCACAATTCATAAAGGCTAAGTCTTCAAAATGGCCTATGTCTATCAACAGATAAATGGATAAAGAAAATGTGGTATTTATATACAATGGAGTACTACTGTGTTATAAAGGATAAATTTGAGCCATTTGTAGGAAAATGGATGCACCTTGCGACCACAATACTAAGTGAATTATCCCGGGGATTTAGCTCAGTGGTTCTGGCGCCTGCCTCGCAAGCAAGCACAAGGCCCCAAGTTCGATCCCCAGTACAAAAAAAAACACAAAATCCTCAAAGTTAATTAAATCAGACACACAAGCTTAAATAACAATATAAAAAATGTCAAAGAGCAAAATTTCTAAAAAACCAGGAAATAAGAAGATAGATTTTTTTGGAAATGGGAAGCAGATACTGGAGGGGAGGGAAAGGAGAAGTCAAAAGAATGAGTATGTGTCATGTACATGTATCAACTACTCACAATAAATGTGCTCACTATGTACCACAAATACATGTGAATAAAAAATAAACAATAGGTGAGCTAATTACTCAAGAAATATTTTTGAAAACTATGTAATTAAAAGTGCTAAAAAAGCGTCTAAAAGTATTTTGAAAGTTAGCAAATATTTTCATGCACAAAAATAATCAAATGACCAATGAGCTAAACTAAAAATCCATATCCAAATACAAACCAGGAATAGATGATATAAAACTGAAAAGACATACATCATTCTCTCTGGCCATCATAAAATTTTGCATCTTATCAGTGACTGCAAAAAACACGCTAGTAAAGTCTAATATTCTTCAATAAAGCTTAGGAACAAAGAATTTTTCTATTAAAGAGATTATTTTGAAAACTCATATCACTTTCTCAGAAAACAAATAAATCACTTTATAAAATATGTACACTAACAGTCTTAGAAATAAAGATTCTTTTTGAAAAGGTCACAAACCAAATTAAAATATATGTAAGGGTTAAATGGGGAAAAACAGTAGAATGAAATTTAAAAATTATTAAGGAGAGAAGGGTTCAACATATTAAAATTTATAAAACTTTCATTATTCTGATATTAGCTTACTGGTACAACAAAAAAGGAACAAAATAAATGTATTTAGAGTAAATACTTTGTTGCTTTTCTCACTGCTTAAGAATTCATACCTCTCAATAGCTGTTCTTGTTTTACCACAAGCCCCTGGTACTTTTTAAAGGTTTTTTCATAATCTTTCTTCAAGGTTTGGTTTTCAAGGTCTTCATCAAGTAAAAACTTAAGTTAAGGATCATACATTCTTCCTGAAACCAAAAAGAACTCTATTGAAAATATTATGAAAAATAGCACTACTAAATGTTAAATACAAGTTTATCTAGTTACTTTCTCTAACAATAGGTTCAATAAAATGCTCTTCTCTGAACAGTAATTGTGCTAAAAGGACATCTTAGCCAAGGGTTCAAAATTTTCTTGGATTCCTAATCCTTGGCTGAGGAAATATTTGAACTTCATCAAATACTTGAATTCCTACTACCCAAGAAATTAAGGGTTGGGGATTTAGCTCAGTGCCACTGTGCCTGCCTGGCAAGCACAAGGTCCTGAGTTTGATCTCCAGTACTGCCAAAAAAAAAAAAAAAAAAATCCAAGAAATTGCATGCACATATTTCATTTAAATTGCCAAGTCTACAACTTTCAACAGATTATTAAGTGGGTCCATGCAAAAAGTATTGCTTTATAGGGAGTGATTTAATTACTAAGAATACTGGATTCCACTTCAGAGATTCCCAGAATATTCAAAGGATGAAGATTAAATGTAAAGCTTTTTAGCACCCTCTTCAGATCACAGACACCAAGAGAAAAATATTCCAAAGAATAAGGTCTACTTTTTTTGTTTGTTTTACAAAGGAATGTTAAGAAATGTATAATGCTGTGCCCAACAGGAATGATGTTTTCATTTTTCAAAAGACATGAGAAAACACTGAGTTCAAAGGAATTATCATGGCTTGTTGATCTGTAAAACATATCACCTTAGGACAGATACAAATAAAATAGGACTTCTGGCCTAGAAGAACCATATTATAATAGGCAATATGATATCTTCAAATACTAGGAAAATTGTAATGTTGGAAAGAATATCTTTGTTCTATATTACTTCTGTATATACGACTACAACCAAGGAATATAAGTTAGTGGTTAAGCAAAGGAATATTATAATAAATAGAATTTCAAAAACAGGAGGAGTTAAAACAATAGAAAGTAATACTGTTAAAGAATGGACTATGTAACTCTGTCAGGGAAAATACAAAGATTTATATTGCAAGATAGTTTAAACATTATTTCTAAGGTTCCTTTCCCAGGTTCCATCATTCTATAGGCCTCTCAAAATTGTACAGTGGTGACTCAGTTCATGAGCTCAATTCTCTCCACAATTCTGGTTGTAAACCAATCTGGATAAAAACCAAATCAAATTTCCTCATAAGGTCAACATTGAACTTAACCAGTGAATTTGATTTGGTTTTCGTCCAACTCAGTTTGTGACCAGAATCATGGAAAGAATCAAGTTCAGGATTGGTACCAAGCTATCACTGCATTTGTTAAGAAGAGTATGTTTTTGTTTGTTTTGGTACTGAGGATCGAATTCAGGTTCTTGCACTTGCAGTGCAGGCGACGCAGGCGCTGGAACCACTGAGCTAGATCCCCAGCCCAAGAAGAGTATTTTTACACTTAACTAAATAAATCATAAAAACAGAACTTTAAACTAGCTTCTTCACAAAATTTACCTCCATTCCCATCAAAATCACTGAGAGAGAAGGGCATAAACAACAACGGTGAGCCACACTTCCACTAAGTAGACCTTACAGGACACAGTGGTGTGGCCAGCTTGTTGGAAAATCACCTGTACCATTATCCAGCACCATTTGTGGCTTCTTCCTTCTATCTCATGAGTAATAAAGTTGGGGAGAAACAAAAGTTAAAATGCCAAACTCTATTCTCACACTTTCAATGTTCATCTTTTTTTTTTTTTTTTTTTCTTTTTTTGGTACCGGGGATCGAAATCGGGACCTTGCACTTGTGAGGTAGGCGGTGGCACCACTGAGCTAAATCCCTGGCCCAGTTTCAATGTCATCTTAACCTTCAATATAATCTTGCATGGTTTTCAAGTAATAAAATTAGTAATATTTTAAAAAACCCCAATAACTTATCCAAAATTTATAGTAGGAGGCAAAGTCTGGGTCAAGATGGCACCCTAAAAGGATATCGGCCTTCTTCTTCTTAGAAAGTTCTTCTTGCCAAAGCTCGTGTCTTTTTAACTCATGATCAATGATATTCATACACAGAGCTCCAATTTTATAGTGAGTGATTACTCCGTGAAATTGAGAAAAGCTGGAAAAAACAGATTTTAATATTATTTAAATACTGGTATAGGAAATTTGATTTTGGCAAATATTGGTACAAACAACATAGGAAATAAATTGGACATATACATTCCAATAAATGAATATATCCACAGTATACTCAGAATATTTGAAATCTTAACATTACTTTAAATAGATTTTAACATGATATTCTTACTTTAAATATATTTTTGAGACAGGATCTCACTATGTAGCCCAGACTCACTTTGAACTCACATTCTTCCTGCCTCAGCCTCCCACAGGCTGGGATCACAGGAATGGACTACCTTACACAGTTTAAATATAATTATTTTTAAGAAGTTGGAAATGAAACACATTTTATAAATAACCATATTAACCATTCAAAATATTCTGAGACTTTTCAGACTATTATTTAATAAAATAACTATATTAGTCAAAGCTGATATTATATATATTATACAAAATAGTATATGTTATTATAAATAGGATATTACTTAGCCATACAAAAAGAATAAAATCCTATCATTTGAGGGAACATGAGTGGAACATTACATTAGGCATAGAAAGACAGGTACATGTCCTTGCTTATAGGTAGAAGCTAAAACAATTGATTACATAGAAGTAGAGACTAGTATAGTGGTCACTAGAGGCTGGCAAGGCTTGAGGGGAAAGGTACAAGGTTGAATAACAGGTACCAAAATACATGTACATAGGAAGAATAATTTCCAATGTTCTACAGCACAATAGGATGGCTACAGTTTATAGTTTAGAATACACTTTATAAAGAACTAAGAGAGGAATTCAAAGGTTCTCAACTCAAAGAAATGATAAATGTTTAAGGCAACAGAAATGTTAATTACCATGACTGATCATTACACACTGTATACAAGTATTGAGGAATTATTACACTATAACCCCTAAATATACAGAATAAAAATGAAATTAAAATACAGCTGAAAGTAAAACAACACATATAAACCATAAGTACAATGTACAATGTATATACACTTGTATTTGCACCTACAAGTGTATATACACCAATAACAATTAGTATTTTATTCTGGGTCAGGCTTTATTCTAAGTATTTTAATTCTTAATTACTTAATCTAAAATTACTAAGCATTCAATCTTTCACTCTGAAGACAGTGTTACTCTTATGATCCAAATTTTACACAGGAAGAAAACAAGGCACAGAGAAGTGACCCAAGACCACACAGTTAATAAGCAACAAGGCTTGGATTCAAATCAAGACAGTCTACTTCTACAGCCCACATTTTAAAATGCTAAGCCACTACACTAACCCATCATGCATGTGTGCACGTGCATATGCACGGGTGAGTGGAGACTGAATGATGGGGTCACCGAGAGCAGACAGAGAATGGGAATCAGACAAAAATAAGAGTTCAGAAGCACAGCACAAGCAAAGAAAGAAAGACTGGACCAATGATCTACAAACTGACAGCAACAGACAGACTACTTTTATTTTATAATTTTTATACTTACCTGGAAAAGCAAAAAAAGATATAAATAATGTTTGTAGCTAACTCAACACTTTGCTTCCAGTCTTCTCTCAGGACTCTTGCTAGTGCACCAAGGGCAGTTTCTATAGAAAAAGCCAACGTAAGAAATGATCATTTGCTCTGACTCTGGTATAAAAGGTGACTGGTTTTAAATGTCTACTTATTAATAAATAACAAAGCTAAGATAGAACTAGGACAAAAAAGTAGGATGCTTCTTTCCAATACAGAAAGCTGTTTTTAAAACTAAAATATTACTTTTGCTTAAAACATGTCTAAACTGTAAACAAACATAATTTAGGTAAAATAACAGAATACTTATACTGGCCACTCTTCATTTGATGTGTATTTCTACTTGGAATTTTACTACAATAGTACTGATGTTTTTCTTTTTTAACACCTGATTTAAGGTATAAGAAAAAAAATAGAATAAATCTAGAAAAAATTTTCATTTTATTTGTTTAGAAGACTTATACCTGTTCCACTAAAATAAGTTGACCAAATAAAACTTATACACAAAAATAAATCTATTACTTCAGTAACACACACCAATAGATGTAAGACAAAAGGTCTTCCAAAAAACTATCTCCCAGGCATATTAATAAGCTTCACTGTTAGATTTATCTACAGAGGAAGGTAAAAATAATAAATTAATCAAAATTGTCATACATTAAATATAATGATATTAATTTTAAATTGGACTTGTCCCATGGTTTATCAATTCTTAAAAGTACTGAAATAATATATGTGCATGTTAAATGTAGAAATTATTTCAATTGTCTTTAAGTACCAAGAATCAACTATATTTAATAAGCTGTATTATTAGTACCTATTATGGTTATAAAATACTCAGTTTATTTCTGGCTAGATTATTAAACAAGAATTAACTATTAGTTATTAATACACTTAGTAGATTTTAGCAAACTAAAAAACACCCTGTAACAGTATTTCACAGTATTATCCACATTCACAATGTAGAGCCCTAGAACAGTATATACTTTGAATAGAAGGCAATGTTTGTTAACACATAAAATCTCCATAAAGTCCTACTTAATAAGAATCTGGTTTAGCACTGTTCAATCAAGTAATTCCCAAAAGGCCTCTAACCATTATAATGTAGACAAAATAATACTTCTTAATACATTTTAGAAATACTACTTTCTTATATTGTCATGAATGTAGGGCTAGGTTTCGTGACCAATTTTATTTCATTTTCTTTTATAAAAGTATCTTAATAAAAATATAGCTACAAGATGCTCCTAGGCCAGAGAAGGTGAGCTGATCCCAGCACCCGGAAGGAAGCTCCCCTGCCACCAACTCATGCTCCTAGGCAGAGAAGCTGAGCCGGTCCCAGCACCCGGAAGGAAGCTCCCCCGCGGCCATCCCAAGCTCCTACGGCAGAGAAGCTGAGCTGCGCAGGCGCCAGAAGCACCCCCCACCCAGGGAAATGAGAAGACGCATAAACAAGCCTCAAAAACAGACTTTCGGATCACCTACAGCAACCCCAAAGGGAAACGAGATGTAACAATCTGATACTCAACCACCTGGACTCTCTGAACTGGCAACAAAAGAGGATCTGGGAAAAATGAAATCAGAAATAATTACTCAGATAACAGCAAAGATTGTGCTCATGGTGCAAGACATGATTAATAAATCTAGAGAGGACACAGATCAAAAAATAGAGGATCTGAGGAACATGATGGAATCCCAACATAGGAAACAAATGGAATCCATAAAGCAGATGCAAACAGATTTCCAGGAGATTAAAAACTCCATCGAAAGTCTGCGCAGCAGAATGAACCAATGTGAGGATAGAATTTCACATATAGAAGATAAGATTGCAATTAGTGACCAGGAAAAAAAGAATTGCTTTAAAATTGTAAGGGAACACGAGAAATCAATCCAGCAGCTGCTAGATGACGCAAAGAAGAATAACATAAGACTGACTGGAGTCAAGGAAGAAAGAAGAGAGAGTGCACATGACATAAAAAACTCTTCACAGAAGTGATGGCAGAAAACTTCCCAAGAAGGAGAAAAGAACTTGACATACAGATAAGTGAGGCATATAGGACTCCAGTTAGCCTTAATCAAAAAAAATCTACAATAGGCAAATAATACTTAGGATTCCAGAAATCCAACAGAAGAATAAAATTCTACAAGCAGTGAGAGAAAAGAAACAAATCACATACAAAGGAAAGCCCATCAGAATCACAGCAGACTTCTCAACGCAAACCCTCAAGGCAAGAAGAGCTTGGAGTGATGTATTTCAAGCCCTAAAGGAAAACAGCCTCTAACCCAGATTGATGTACCCTGCAAAACTTTCAAAATTGATGGAGAAATAAGATACTTTCATGATAAAGAACACCTCAGGAACTTCATCAATACCAAACAGGCACTCCAAAAAATTTTAGACAATACCCTAGGAAAAGACAATGAGGATCACAAACCCAGGAAACCGAGCAGATTGAATCCATTGGGCGTGACAAATTAAATGCAAAGTGGGAGAATCCAACAAAAAGAAAAAGTCATGACAAGGCTTTTAAAACTTTTAACTTCATCTCCCTAATGAGTGTATAATTCAGTCTTACTATTGTACTGATTAGTATTTTTCTGATTCTAGAGTTGCACACCATTCCTTGTGCTATACTGGCTATCATCTTATGTCTACATTTTAATTGGGTTGTCTATTAATGAGCTCTGAGAGTTCTTTATATATTCTGGTCATAGGTTATATGTATAGCAAATATGGTCTGTTTAAGGACTACTTTTCATTTTAATGATGTCATTTAAAGTTCTAAATTTTGATGGAACCTCATTTATCAATTTTTTTCTTTTATACCTCATGTGTCTTGTATCCTAGGTAGTTCTTGCCTACCCTGAATTCACAAATATATTCCCTTATAATTTCTTCTTAAAGTTTTATGCTTTTAGGCTTTCTTATTTAGGTTCATAGATCCCTTCAAGTTATTTTCATGTATGGAGAAAAAAGGCTTGAGGTTAAATTTTTATATATGGATACCAGGTGTTCTAGTGCCATTTGCTGAAAACAATATCTCTTCCTCGGCTCTTGAATCAAGTTTATATTCTATAAAATGCTAATGTTAAATAATCTTTCAAAACTCAGTGGACCATATATGTGTGGTTCTATTTCTAGATTCTCTGTTTTATTCCAATGATCTATATGTCTTTCCTTACACCAACACTGCCTTGATTACTGTAGCTTTAGAAGAAGTCTTAAAATTGGGTGCTAAACGACTTCCAACACTGTTTTTGTTTTTTAACTTTTCTAGGTCCTTTGTACTCCTACATAACTTTTAAATTTCAATGTCCAATTCTTCATTTATACCAATTATACACAGACCTGAATTTTTATATATTCTTTGTGTTTTCTAATCCTGCTAAATTCAAATACAAGTTCTAGGGGCTCCTAGAGATTTCTTAGTATTTTCTCTGTAGATGATCTTTTCATCTACATATAAAGATTTTGCTTCTACTTTGCCAATCCTATCCTAATTGTGTCATTTTATTGCCAGACTATTTTGGTTGGGCCTAGGTTTCAAAGTTTAATGGACAGATAAAGAGTAAGCATTTCTGCCCTTGTTCCCCATTTTAAGGAGAAAGCACTCTATCTTCTCCATTCATATAAGGCGTTCTCACTGGAAGTATGGAGTACATGTCTTTAATCTGTTGAGAAGGTTCTGTTCTACTTCTAGTCTCCTGATAGCTTTTACCATGAACAGCTGTAGAATTTAGTCCAATACTTTTTCTCCAACTAGTGAAAGGATCATATGGCTTTTTCCTTTTCTCTGTTAAAATGATGACTTTTCGGGGTGGATCTTCCAATGCTGAACCAACACTGCCATCCCTATAACAAAACCACTTTCTATATACTGCCAGATCTGACTTCTAACAGTTTGTTTTGTTAAACAAATTTCTATCTATGTTCATACTTTTTTCTTCTATTATCTTCATCCAGTTTTAGGATTAGCACAATGTTGATTTCCTAAAATGAGGGGAGAAGTGTTCATTTTTTTTTTCTGCTTTAAATGTTTGATATAATTTATCAGTTAAAATGTATATGAGCCTGCTGTAGTCATTTAGGTAGGTTTTCAAGCTAGGAATATACTTTCTTTAATAGGTGCTATTCAAATTTTGTATTTCCTCCAGAGTTAGTTTCATTAATTTGTCTTCCAAGGTACTTCTTAGAAGTTGTCAAGTTTATTTCAAAAAAGATTTTTATAATATGCTTTCTATATCCTTTTAAATTCTGTAAAATTTGTGGTAATGTCTCCTAGATCTTGATATTGTAATTTGAAAAATGTATAATTGATACTGTGTAATAGGAAGAAAAGGTCTAAAGGAGCAGGGGAAGTGGGAGGGGTAGGGGAAAGGAAAAGAAGGGAAAAGAAAAAATATGAGAAAAGGCAAAAAATGGAAACAAAGTCTTTGCAAATAGGGAAGGGAGGGCAAGGGAAGGGGGAAAAAATAAGAACCAAGGTAATCATGTAATGGTACAAGATCCCAATGATGAATGTAACTGTATTTTATACCGAAAATGTACCAATAAAATTAATGGAAAAAAATTAAAAAAAAAAAAAAAAATATAACTACAAGACTTGCACAAAGATTATCAAGAAATAGCCAAAAGAGGGATGGGGATGTAGCTCAGTGGTTCCAGCGCCTGCCGCGGAAGCGCAAGGTTCCAAGTTCGATCCTTGGTACCAAAAAAAAAATAAAAAAGGAGATAGATTGCAGCATTTCTTACATATTCTACAATTCTAGTCAAAATACAAAATAAAATAATAAAGATCATTTTATTGGTATGGGAGTCATCAGACCGATGGAACAGAGAAAGACTACTAAAGAGATCCATGAATCTATGGGAACAGTACCTAACAAAGAGTAAGAGATTTCAGTAGCCATAAAGACAAAGACCATAGACTTTACAGAATTAACCTATGAAACTCAGTAAACAAACATCATCAGCAATAATCCCTGGAGGTAGTGGGAATCTGATTTTCAGAGGGGCCACATTATACTATTTCAACAAGGCATGTAAAGAAACAGAACAGCATGACCCATATTCAGAAAATAAAAGAGTTAATAGAAACTGTCCATGAGAAAGCACAGACTTTATACTGGTGAAATAAAGATTTTAAGCCAGTTATTATATTTAAACAACTGAATAATTCATGTCTGAAGAATTAAAGGAAAGTATGTGAATGTATGAGAATGATGCTTCACCAAAGACATGTAATTTATAAAAGCCAAATAAAAAATTTGAGGTTGAAAAATGTAGTAACTGACATGAAAAAATGACTAAAAGGCCTCAATAGCAGATATAAACTAAAAAAAAAATCAAGTAATACAAAGACACTATATAGTAATTTAAATCCACATAAAGAAATATTAAATACTGGTAAAAGCAATTATAAGGATAAAGTGAAAAAGGTAACATAATCATATTTCTGATTGTACTCTATTTGACTTACAAAAAATACATGTGGTGATAGTTATATACTTGTGTTGATGAGCTTACAATGTGTAAGTACCAGGAAGTAAATCTGTGTAACTGCAGCAGTACAAGAGTAATGAGGAAACAGGTATTCTGGAGTAAATTTTTATGTACTATTAAAGTAAATTTGGTATGAATGTGAGCAAGATTTTTTAAAATTGTTAGTTATGAGGCAGTCATTAAGAAAATACAGAAACTCAAGAAAATGTATGAATAAGGGGATTAAAATGGTAAACAAGAAAATAACACAAACAAAGGCAATAATGGAGGAACAGAGGACAAAAATGCAAAAGCCGCAGAAAAAAACGAGTATAAAATACTAGATACAAATTCTACCTTATAAGCAATTATATTAATGTTAAGTAGGGTATTATATTAATGTTAAGTATGGGAAAAGATATATCATAAAAAAGTGAGAGAAACAAAATAAAAAAGGGTTAGCATTCAGAATATAAATATTTAAGACATGAAAATAGTGTGTATGCATATCCATAATATTTAAGTTATGAATCCAAACTGCACAGGGTAGGGAAGTTTTACAATAATATTTCTATTTTTAATACTTATAGATAATAAATCACCATTCAATAGTAGCTCTTCCAAGTTATCAGGATTTCGAGCAAGCTGTAGGATCAAAGCAGAACCTCGGACCTTGTCAGGAATATCTTCATACAATAACTCAAGGTATTCATCCATGTCATTAATGTTGGCAACTTCATCAAGCTGAAACAAAGGAAGAGGCCAGAAGTACTTAGCAATAACAGTCCACAGATTCCCTGTCAAAGGAATGATATTTTGTGATCAATATCCCATCTTTTGTAACAATAAACAAATTTCCAAAGAACTTATAGTAGCCATCTTTTTCTTGATGGAGATTTAAGGTCTTTGGGCACTATGACAAAAGGAGATATATATAAACTCCAAAATTTGTAAATCAATACAGAGTATTTTAAATGTAATACAAAGTAATTTGTATCTATAATAGATTAAACAATATTTCAAAATACATTGCAATAAGAATTTTAAAACATTTTACCACTTATTTTAACAAAATAAAAATGTCAAAAACCACAAGCAATAATTTTGTCATTATCAATTAAATACTGATTATCTACCTTTTTCAGATAAATCTAAGTTGTCATTTTTAAATTCCACATCTGATTAACATGATTATATGCATTATTGATGGCAAAAGGCAACAGCTTAAAATTAGCCCTCAATTAGATCTGAATTCATATAGTCTTACCTCTGTTCCTTCAAAAGGAGGTGGATCTTTAGGTTTGCTTGATTTTTCTTTTTTTTCTGTAAAAATATATTTTTTAAAAATGAGAAATAGGTTTTTAGAGTTTTGGAGTAAGTTTTATTTTTCAGCATCTTTGAGTAGATAAGTTGGAGATATTAAGACTAACTGGCTGATAAAATTTACCTTTTCAAATGTATAAAAAAAGCACTTCTGGGGCTGGGAATTTAGCTCAGTGGTTTTGCTGCTTGCTGTACAAGTGCAAGGACCCGAGTTCAATCCCTGGTACCAAAAAAAAAAGAAAAGCACATCCATAACCTATCCATCTATTCCAGTGACTCGGGCTTGGAGAGCATAAACTAATAAAATCTGTAATTAATTCCCAAGGTATATTGGGCAGTGATCTTAACATCCTCTGTGGTTAACCAGATTTACCAATAAGAAACAAAATAATAAACTCTAAGTATTCTTTATTTCCTTTCCTAATTCAAATTTAAGGTGGGAATAGGTAAGTCATTAAGGCAAAGAAAAAGCATTAATTTAATAATCTGAATAATATGACAAGAAAAAAGGAAATGATAGGTGTATTTACGAGCTAAAATAAAATATGTTTAACTGGTTTTGCTCTGATCGGTAAAATATCATAAATTTAAAGACAAGTATTCAATATACATATTAATTTAATCCTCAATTCCCAAGTAGGAGGCATCCAAAGCATCGAACACAACTTTGAGCCATTTGTTACAGTATATTATTGAATTAAAAGCATAATTTCATTTCCTAAAAACAAAAACCTATCAAAAATGCTTAATTAGCTGAGCTTGGTGGCACACACCTGTAATCCCAGCTACCTAGGAGGCAGAATTTCAAGCCCAGTTTAGGCAATTTAGTGACATTCTGTCTCAAAATAAAGTAAAATGCATTGGGGATGTAGAGTGCTTGCTCAGCATGTATGTAAAGTCTTGACTTCCATCCCTAGAATTGCAAATAAATAAGCAAATAAATATTTTAGTAATCTAGCTCAAAAATCTAAGCAGTGTATGTACATTAAATCTGAAAAGTATCAAAATTTGATTCTATAATTAGCAAATACATATAATAGAATTACCCTTTACTATTTTCAGAGGACACCAGCCAATTCAGATGAGGTCATATAATCTCAACAGCTAAATTTTGCCTCAATCAGATAATTTATCATGACAGTGGTTGTAATTAGCAAAGGAAAAATCATTTAAGGTAATGAATCAAAATCAAATATGGTTTGTTTCAATCACTTTCAGGGCAAGGTTTCTGCCTGTGAAATAGCAAATACTATGTAGAAAAATATTTTCATATTCCTTTAATTCCCGGGAGGAGGGGGAAACACTGATTTGGAAATTTATTACTTTAGATTTATTTGAAGATGCTATCTCATAATTTATAGACATCTTAACAAGAATATTCTTAGATATTTAATAAAACTTTTCTTGATATTTTCCATATCTAGACAGAACTTATAAATCATTAATAAGCACAGTATATACTGTTTGCTATGTGATTAGAAGCAATCAAATTCAGATGCCTCTTTTTTATTTTAAATGAATCTATACTCACTCAATTCATTCAACAAATATACACTGAACATATAATATGTGTAACAAAAGTATATATTAGGTATAAATCATTTTATTTTCTGTAGATTGGAAGAGAAGACTAATTTTTAAAAAGTCCAAACAAAAATTTTATTCATTTTCTATATTTGGTCTAGTCAAAAAACTTCAGCAATGATTTGTTATTTAAAAAGCACCGTATTTTAGAAATTATCAGTGTTAAACAATAGTAAATACTATGAAATGGAATTAAATAATTTGTGATACTTTCCATTTTAATGTTTTTTTTGTTTTGCTTTTTGATTATATGAAAATATCTTCTATAAATAATCATTCCCTTAGCTCTAATACTTTAAATAGCATAGTTATTTTATAAGGAAATTGAAGATAGGTAAATGGCAACAATAGAGATTGAGAAATTAAATAGTATTTTCCTAAGGAAGATTCACAAAAACTATTTTTAAGGTACTGTAAAGTAGATAGATACAGATCTGAACATTTTTACAAAAACAGACACATTTAAAAAATTCACTCAAATTATAAACTAAATATCAGTAAGAAATTTAGAAAATGTAAGTCTAGTAGTTAAGGCACAGAAAGTGGGTTTTGTGCCCTAAATTCTGTATTATTTTACAATCAATATGAAAGTCTTTTATTTTTTATTTTACCATATACAGACACACATACATACACAATAAAACAAAATCAGATCATTTTATGTAGAAGCATCAAACCTGGCATTTAGGAAACTAGTATGTTTGCTTTCTTGCTCTTAACACTGGTTAAAAAAAAAAACAAAACACCTCAATACTCAAATATCTAAACTACAGTCCAATAATTTAGGTTTTGCATTTAAAAAAAAAAGCAGTTCTAAATACCTTTTCCTGACAATGAATCCCGGCGGTTCTGCAGATAGTACAACAGCTGCTCTACTTCATTTAGCTTTGAGGGATGAATAAGTTTACATTCTTCAACCACTTTCCGTGCCAGGGAAATTATATCTGTGTTGGCATTGAGACCCTTCAGACGAATACTGCAATATATCCAATTTCCAACTCAGATATCAAAGCACATGATAAATTCAGTGATACTACTTTAAAATGTTATTTATACATTACACAGTCTACATGCACTTGACCATAGAATCTTAGCAAAATAAATGTTATTTATAATTAGAAGTAGCAAAACACAAGGCAATGCTTTTCTTTAGGTTGAACAAACAAGATGACAAAAGCCAACATAAAATGTTTTCTGAATCTCTAGGCAGGACAACATATTCAGAGGTCCTATTTTAAAGCAGTATTTCAGATGTAAAATATATAAAACCTTTAGTCCTTATTGTATTTGAGAATCAATGCTAACACAAATGAATCAATTTGCTAGAGTGGCATCTACTGTTTGCAACAACAGCCCTAGCAATATTCAGTCCTTTATCATTTTTTCTTTAATATATTTGAGTTATTTTTGTTCTACCCTTTAAGGCTTTTAAATTATTGACTATATTGTTGAATAGTTTCAGCTCAACATAAGAAGGCAGAAATAGAGTTCACTTAGAGAAAAACTGAAAAAAGGCATCTCCATATTTCATTTCAACAAAGAATAGGGAAACCTTGACTTTCAATAAATCTGAGCAGAAACACAATAGAAATTCTATAAGTATATTTAAAATTTTTTATTAAACTTTTTTTTCAATATTGGGGCTGAGAACCCGTTTGCACTGAGCCACTGAGCCAGTTATACATTCCCCCACCTTTAACTATACTGTATATTTGTATTTTTTATGTTTAGACAGGGTCTAAGTTGTTGGGTTGACAACATTCAGAAGACAAGATTTTCAAGAGATGAATTCAAGGTCTGGGCCGCACTTGGGAATTTCTGAAAGTCATACTAGTTTCTGAAATTCCAGGGAAAAAAGAGCATAGGATTACCTAAGATCTCAATTTCTTAAACTAAAAAGCCCATATAAACATCTTTTTATAATTGCTTTCACAAGTTAATAATTACAAACCTTATTTTCTCTGAATACTCTATAGTTATAATTCAATATAATCTCTCACTTAGATGAAGTATGTCATGAAGATTACTGTAACAACCATAAAGATCAAAATAATAACAGATTTGTATAAGGTATGTTAAGGTTCACTATGTACAAAATGTACACAAATAAAATGTTTCAAAATGTACACAAATAAAAAAAACCTTACATTTTTTGGCATTCCTTTCGTTCTCCCAACATGGGATCACCCATTTCTCCAAGAATGGTAGCTTCCACTTCATACTGAACAATAAGTGCTTTTTCTGATGGATGTACATCAATATTACCTCCTTTAACTTTCCTAAAATATAAAATAAAAAAGAGATAACCAGATTAGAAATTTACAAAATGTCCATGGTTTTATTCTAGTTTCTTCTAGTTCTAAATCATGTGGGGTGGATTAACATATACTTCTGAATCAGATTTATTCTGGATTTGGGACAAGAAATAAAAACTTTCTCCACCTCTGCAGTACACATATAATTCATGGTCCTGTAAGAAAGTACCTTCATGAACAGCACTATCTTAACTCAAACAATCATGCATGAAAGCAAATGAATGAAATACAGCAATCAAGATGGCTTTGGAGAGAATAACCTCAACTAAAAGCCAGCCCATCAACAGCAAAGGTAGCTGCTCCCAAGTTTGTATTTTCTTTTTAAATTAGAAGATAGTAGAATAGAAGTAGCTTTCACATGACCCTGTAAGAATCACTAGAAAGGAGAAACTATATTCTGGAGAGATTCCAAGAATCAAGAAAGAAGTGACAGGAAAGCAAAAAAGCACAGGTAAACAGAAGAGCAATGCAGAGAAAAGTATGAAGTAGAACACAACACCAAATTCAGCACCCTGGGAGCAGGGAACCCAAGTCCACAAATGCAAGGTAATCCAGGGAGAGTGCCAGTAGACCAATGATAAATTGACCAGCAGCACTAGCTGCAGGACAAACCCATGGTTGTGACAGGCTGTAAATCCAGTGTGGAGATTTAGTCTGAAAGTGTCTCCTCCAGCATGGCTGGTTAGCTTTGGAGAAGAAATCCACTGCATTGCCTACCATGTCTCAGAGTAACTATAACCAGGAGCCACCTTGAAAGGGGATTTATTTAGGAGGATAAGAAAGCATAAAACCACACTTCACGGTCCTAAAGAACATCCCTCCCCATTGACTGGGTGGAGACAGCCACAAGAAAGGCATGGAGAAGGACAGGCTTAGTCACAGATCCTCTCAGAAGTTTAAGCAGCAGGAGCTTGGGCTGTGGTGGGCGTGGAGATCCTCCTCTGTGATGGGGACCACCACATGTGAATTTCTGAGGAGACTGAGCCCAAATTACTCAGTAATCACAGATGCCCCCTCCACAACAGAACTCAGTGGTCTATCTGCTTCTCTCACTCTCCACCATGTTGGGAAACACTTCTGCTTGGACATTTGGCATGCCTTCAGGTGCCCGGACAGGAGGGCTTCTGCAGGGGGTAGGGCACCTGATCAACCTACATGCTGCAAAGCTAGCTGGGGGTAGCAGTGGCTCTGGTTGTGCATGAAGGAAACAAACAATAAATAGCCTCTAGAGTAAACGGTGCCCTGAAGCAGATATCATATCATTGACCCCCATGGATGTGAGAAAGAGGAGGCAAGTCTCAGTATTTATATACCACCAACCCCTTAGGTAGTAGATGAGGGAACTAAAACAGGTCCAGGAGTGACTCACCAACTCTCCTCTCTCTGGTGGATTCCAATATGACAGATCCTGGAAAGAAATTTTATCCATCCAAACACCATAGCATGGAGGAATTTTTTGTTCTCATTTTTCTTTATTTTTTGTTTGGTGTTTTTTTCCCCATCTTACATTTATCTAATTTTCTTTACTTCTTTTAAAAATTCTTTAATCAGATTTTTATCTCTAATTTATCATTATCATTATTATTATTATTATCATCATTATTATTATTGTTTGCAGTACTGGGGATTGAACCCAGGGCCTTTGCACTGAGTTACATTCCTGGCCCTTTTTAAAAAATGTTTAAATCAGGGTCTCACTAAGTCACTAAGTTACCCAACAGTACTTGACCTTAAGATGCTCCTGCTGCCTCAGTCAGTGCTAGGATTACAGGAATGAGCCACATGCTTGGCTGTTTTCTTTAATCTGTTTCTCAACTGCTCTTTATAAAAAAAAAAACCTTGCTTCTTCCATTTTATCCTTTCCCCACAACTTCCATTTTTGTTATGACTTTATTATTATTATATTTTACATTTATAATTTTAACCTTTTATTCTATGTTATTTTTCCCCTTTCTTTTCTATTGTTATTGGTAGAACAGTTGTTGGCTTTAGTTGGTTTTTACTGTATTTCAGTATCTGATTTTTCTATTCTTTCCTACTATGGATTATTTTCTCCTCTCTGAGCAGAACTGCAGATCAAGGCCCAAAGAAGGCTCCTCACTATGACTCTCACATAAAAGTGAAAAAGCTATCCATTCTAACAGATGCATAAATCTAAACTTAGAAACATAAGAAACATAAAAAAGCAAGGCAACATGACTTCTACAAAGGTTCATAACTCTTTAGTAACTGATTCCAAACATATCAAAATAGATGAAATGCCAAAGAATTCAAAAGATAAAAATTTTTAAATGATCAATGACTTCCAAAAGGACACAAAGAAACAGCTAAATGAATTAAAGAAGATAATGCAGGACATGAAAGAGCAGTTCAACAGACAGTCTGAACAAGAATCAAACAAAAAGCTTGGAAATGAGAATGTCAGTAAGTAAAAAAAAGTGGGAAGCCTCATGAATAGACCAGATCAAGGAGAAGACAGAAATTCAGGGTTTGACCAACTATCACTTTTAGATGGTAATCAAAGTTAAAAAAAGTTACAAACATGGGGCCGGGGATTTAGCTCAGTGGTTTCACTGCCTGCTGCGCAAGTGCAAGGACCCAAGTTCAATCCCCGGTAGCAAAAAAAAAAAAAAAAATTACAAACAAAACATCCAAGAACTTTGGAACATGGTTAAAAGATCAAAGTAATGAATTTTCAGCATAGAAGAAGGCAACAAAGAGAATAAAGGCACAGAAAATCTAGTCAGTGAAATAAAAGAAGAAAACTTCTAAGATCTTGGGAAAGCTTTAGATACAGAAGACATTTAGAACCCCAAACAGAGAAGACCAGAAAAGAACTTTCTTATGTCACATTATAGCTAAAATGTCAAAAGTATAGAACAAGGAAAGAATATAGAAAATTGCAAGAGAGAAACAACAAGTCATTTATAAAGGCAAATCCCTCAACAACTGCAGATTTCTCAGCATAAAATCTAAAGGTCAAAAGGGGATGGAATGATGTATTTCAAGCCCTGAAAGAAAGTAACTTCCAACCTAGATAACTATATCTAGCAAAGCTATTTTTCAGAATTAAAGAAATTAAAACCATCTAAAATAATCTAAACAAAAGGAATTCATGACCACTAAGTCAGCAGTGAAGAAAATATTTAAGAGTGCCACACGCACACACAGATAAGCAAGTGGGAATTAGGAAAAAAACATGACATAAACAACAAAATTATAGAAATTAGTATTATCTTTTAATAATAACTCTGAGTGTACAACTGGTCTTAATACAACTAGAAGACACAGATTGGTAGACTGGGTTAAAAAACAAAGACCCAATTCTTTGCTGCCTGGAAGAAAACACGTTACCAGCAAAGACTCAGTCTGAAAATGAAATGATGGAAAATGACATTCCATGAACATGGAACCTGAAATCAAGGAGAAGTAGTTGCTGACAAGCTGACTTTATGTCAAAATTAGAAACATGTTGATAAAGGGAACAACCCACCAGCAAGATAGAACAATTGCAAATATATTAGCTCCTCAAACTATTCTATGAAATAGAAAGGGAAGGAATATTTCCAAACTCATTCTGTGAGGTCAGTATCATCACTCTGATACCAAAACCATATAAAGTTACAACAACAAGGAGGGGGCTACAGATGAATATCCTTTATGAATACAGATGCAAGAATTCCTAACACTTGCAAAGTAAATTCAACAACATACCAAAAATATAATACAACATAATTCAGTTGCTTTAATTCTAGGGATATATTGATAAATATACCACGTAACTATAATCAAGGATTAAAATCACATGATACAGAAAAAGCCTTTGACAAAATTCAACATCCTTCATACTAAAAACCCTGAAGAAACTAGGCAAAGAAGGCTCAAACCACAACAAAATACAGGCTATATGTGACAGACTTAGCTAACATCATACTGAATGGGGCAAAACTGAAAACAATTTTCTCTAAAATCAGGAGTGAGACAAGAATGACCATTTTCACCACTATTATTCAATGTAGTACTTGATATTTTAGACACAGCAATTAAGCAAAAGAAAGAAAGAAAACAACAAAACAACTTGTTTGGTACTCATCAATTTTGGTACTCATTGTGCCTCCCAGAACCAATTAATGAGTGCAGAAGTACCACTGTATATATTCTGTATGTATTCTTTCATGCAACTGTGTGAAACGTAGCATTAGCATCTGAATAAAATAATTCCTCAATGACACTCAAATTATGTAGCAAAAAAAGTATTTATAGGTTATATATGTTCTATACTCATACATCTCAAATTATGTTAGTAATACTTTCTATAGATAGATTGTATATACTCTTTTCTCAAGTCCCTAAAATCAGAAAATGAACACTTAATTGCAGTAAACCAATGATGAATTAATAACTTGTCACCTGGCTAAAGTGATAAAATGAGTTGTACTAGAAGAGGATAAGCAATAAAAACAAGCAAGTTTTCTACTCCTCCTCACAGCCAGTTAGCTAACTAATGAGGTCTTTTAGGTTGGTGAAAAAGAACAGAAAGAATTATAATCAGAAATGTGAGCCTTTTCTTTCAGTTAGGAATAATACTTGATTTACAATGCATATATATTACCAATGTTAAGCTTTTAAATGATCCATTCACTAGAATTCTTTTTGAAAAGAAAGGGAAGGATCTAGAGTCAGTAGTAGAACTACACAGTTACTCTCTCTCAAGTATAGCGACCGGGTAGGATATTAAATACAGTAATCCTACTTATCTGCAGGGGACAGGTTCCCAGATCTGCACTGGATACCGAAAACCACAGAGTACCAAACCCTCTTATAATTTAATACCTCTCCATGTAAATGAGTACTTGGCATGTTGTAGTAAACTTCTTTAGCTTGAGGTATGATAACAAAACTAATACAGTTTTCGTTTTACAATTTCATGGACAGAAAATTTGTTCTTACCATAGATCTTAGTAACCTCTGTGTACAATTTTTTCTCTTTCTTTATTAAGTTGAGAAGTTTTTACCTTTTCACCTATAGGAAGCCCTTTACGGCGTCTGTATGGCGTACCTGAATTGCCAGCATCATTATTTTCAGACTTTGAGCTATTACTAAGTAAAATAAAGGTTACCTAAACATAAACACTGTAATACTTAGTCAATCTGATAACCTAGAAAGCCAAGCAACTAACACACAAGTAGCATATAGTGAGGATGTGCTGGACAAAAGGATGCCTTGTGTTTCATGTCCAGGATTTCATTATACTTTAGAATAGGATTTAACTTTATACTTCTGAACTGTTCATTTCTGGAATCTTAATGTTTTCAGATTAGATCATGGGTGATCAAGAGAAAATGAATCCGAAGGAAGCAAATCCATGGATAAGGAGGGATGACTGTATGCTGAAGCATAAAAGGAAATTTAGCAACCAAAGTGATAGACATACAGAAGGGAAAAGCCTGTAAGGAATGCAACAAGTTAAAAACTTGCAAAATTCAAGGAATCAGATAGAGACATATTTTAAACAGGATGGTACATATTCTGAAATGAGTAAAAGTTCAAATTAGCAGTCAAATGCTGCAGAAATAATAAAAAATTGAGCGCTAAAAAAAATAGAAATAATAATACCACTACAGAGACAATTTTAAGTTTTTGCCATACTGGAGAACTCTCCTGAGCCATGTCCCTTCCCTCCCTCCCTCCTTTCCTTTAGTTTTTATTTGCGACAGCATTTCACTAACTTACTACATTGCCCACACTGGGCTGTAACTTGTGATCCTCCTGCCTTAGCCTCCCACAGTGCGAGATTACAAACTATTTTCATTTTAAAGCAAAATAGTTATTTGCTTCCTGATGGTACAGAAAGTTATCCCAGTACTGAACTTATGTAGAAGGAGGTAATTACATCTGGTTAAGGGAAGAGAAACATAAGGACAAAATATAAGTGTTGAGCCTAAGAGATTCTTCTATCACATCTTGCAAAGAAGGTGTGATTCTTGTCCTCTAGAGTCTGATACCTTGCCTTTCTCCAAAGCAATGAAGTAATTTTAAAAACTCACCATTCCCTTTTAGTTTTGATTGTGTTAGAGTGAATTACAATTTATCACAAAAGCAACTTACGTTTACTATAGGAAAAATAAATTATCAAAGAGAAAAAAATAACTGAAAAATTTAAAAGAAAAAACATATTGCCATTTTAGCACATGTACATCTAGGTATTTTGCTTCTTATATCCAAGTAATATGCAGAGAATGACAACTACAAAATTTCATTTAAGAGCCCGAAGGGTGTAACCTGGTAGGAGTGAAACTATATTTAAATAGAATATTTACACAGAATTGATAAAAGTACTGTTTACATCAACATAAGGAGCTGGTAAAGACTGTAGGAGGGATAATTCCCCTTGTAGTTCTCCTTGGCACTGCCATGACATATATAAAATACATACATTATAAACTAAATTCATACCACACATACTATTTTGCAATACTTTTAAAGCTTATTAGATAGCGGTGTTAAGGGAATATTTTGCCTTTACAACTTCACTCGAGCACATTTCATGATGAACACATTGATTATTTCTAACTGATGTTGAATAAAATTTTCAGGATTTCTTTACAAGACATTCAAAACTATTGTACGATACTTGGTTGATTTACAAAGCAATTCTGGAAATGCTCAAAACATTTGGTAATTCAGTTATTCTATATTCATGTACCATATTCACTTTTTTCGTGGTACCAGGGATCAAACTTGGGACTTCACGCTTGCAAGGCAGGTGGCGGAACCACTGAGCTAAATCCCTGGCCCCATATACACTTTTTATTTTTTTATTTTTTATTTTTATTTTTATTTTTTTCCCCATTAAGTTTATTGGTACATTTTAGGTATACAATACAGTTACATTCATCATTGGGATCTTGTACCATTACATGAGTCTCTTGGTTCTTATTTTTTTCCCCTTCCCTAGCCCTCCCTTCCCTATTTGCAAAGACCTTGTTTCCATTTTTTCCTCTTCTCATATTTTTTCCTTTCCCTTTTTTCCCTTCCCCTACCCCTCCCAATTACCCTGGTCTTTTAGACCTTTTATTCTTGTTGCACAATATCAGTTATACATTTTTTAAATTACAATATTAAGATCTAGGAGACATTACCACAGATTTTACAGAATTTAAAAGGATATAGAAAGCTTATTACAAAAATATTTTTTGAAATAAATTTGACAACTTCTAAGAAGTACCTTGGAAGACAAATTAATGAAACTAACTCTGGAGGAAGTATAAAATTTGAATAGCACCTATTAAAGAAAGTAAATTCCTAGCTTGAAAACCTAACTAATATGACAACAGCAGGCTCATAAACATTTTAACTGATAAATTATAGCAAACAATTAAAGCAGAAAAAAGAAGGAACACTTCTTCCCTCATTTTAGGAACTCAACATGGTGCTAATCCTAAAATTGGATAAAGATAATAGAAGAAAAAAGTATGAACATAGATAGAAATTTGTTTAACAAAACAAACTGTTAGAAGTCAGATCTGGCAGGATGTAGAAAGTGGTTTTGTTATAGGGATGGCAGTGTTGGTTTAGCATTGGAAGATCCACCCCCAAAAGTCATCATTTTAACAGAGGAAAGGAAAAAGCCATATGATCCTGTCACTAGTTGGAGAAAAAGTATTGGACCAAATTTTATAGCTGATCATGGTAAAAGCTATCAGGAGACTAGAAGTAGAACAGAAACTTCTCAACAGATTAAAGACATGTACTCCATACTTCCAGGGAGAATGCCTTGTATGAATGGAGAAGATACAATGGTTTCTCCTTAAGGTGGGGAACAAGGGCAGATATGCTTACTCTTTATCTGTCCATTAAACTTTGAAACCTAGGCCCCACCAAAATAGTCTGGCAATAAAATGACACAACTAGGATAGGATTGGCATGGCAGAAGCAAAATCTTTATATGTAGATGAAATGATCATCTACAGAGAAAATACTAAGAAATCTCTAGGAGCCCCTAGAACTTGTACTTGAATTTAGCAGGATTAGAAAACACAAGGTATATATAAAAATTCAGGTCTGTGTATACTTGCTATAAGTGAAGAACTGGATATTGAAATTTAAAAATTATGTAGGAGTACAAAGGACCCAGAAAAGCCAAAAACAAAAACAAAAACAGTGTTGGAAGTCATTTAGCACCCAATTTTAAGACTTCTTCTAAAGCTACAGTAATCAAGACAGTGTTGGTGTAAGGAAAGACATATAGATCATTTGAATAAAACAGAGAATCTAGAAATAGAACCACACATATATGATCCACTGAGGTTTGAAAGATTATTTAACATTAGCATTTTATAGACTATAAACTCAATTCAAGAGCCAAGGAAGAGATAGTGTTTTCAGCAAACAGCACTACAACACCTGGTATCTGTATATAAAAAATTAACCTCAACCCTTTATTTCTATACATGAAAATAACTTGAAGGGATCTATGAACCTAAATAAGAAAGCCTAAAAGTATAAAACTTTAAGAAGAAATTATAAGGGAAAATATTTATGAATTCAAGGTAGGCAAGATCTAGGATACAAAACACATGATGTATAAAAGAAAAAAATTGATAAATGAGATTCCATCAAAATTTAAAACTTTAAATGACATCATTAAAATGAAAAGTAGTCCTTAAACAGACCATATTTACAATGCATATAACCTATGAGGAGAATATATAAAGAATTCTTATAGCTCATTAATAGACAACCCAATTAAAATGTAGACATAAGATGATAAACAGCCAGTATAGCACAAGGAATGGTGTGCAACTCTAGAATCAGAAAAATACTAATCAGTACAATAATAAGACTGAATTATACACTCATTAGGGAAATGAAGTCAAAAGTTTTAAAAGCCTTGTCATGACTTTTCTTTTTGTTGGATTCTCCCCCTTTGCATTAGTTTGTCACGCCCAATGGATTCAATCTGCTCGGTTTCCTGGGGTTGTGATCCTCATTGTCTTTTCCTAGGGTATTGTCTAAAATGTTTTGGAGTGCTGGTTTGGTATTCATGAAGTTCCTGAGGTGTTCTTTATCATGAAAGTATCTTATTTCTCCATCAATTTTGAAAGATAGTTTTGCAGGGTACATCAATCTGGGTTAGAGGCTGTTTTCCTTTAGGGCTTGAAATACATCACTCCAAGCTCTTCTTGCCTTGAGTGTTTGCACTGAGAAGTCTGCTGTGATTCTGATGGGCTTTCCTTTGTATGTGATTTGTTTCTTTTCTCTCACTGCTTGTAGAATTTTATTCTTCTGTTGGATTTCTGGAATCCTAACTATTATATGCCTATGTGTAGATTTTTTTTGATTAAGGCTAGCTGGAGTCCTATATGCCTCACTTATCTGTATGTCAAGTTCATTTCCCCTGCTTGGGAAGTTTTCTGCCATCAATTTTGTGAACAGTTTTTTCATGTCATCTGCACTCTCTCCTCTTTCTTCATTGACTCCAATCAGTCTTATGTTATTCTTCTTTGCATCGTCTAGCAGCTGCTGGATTGATTTCTTGTGTTCTCTTACAATTTTTAAGCAATTTTTCTTTTCCTGGTCATTAATTGCAATCTTATCTTCTATACGTGAAATTCTATCCTCACATTGGTTCATTCTGCTGCATAGACTTTCGATGGAGTTTTTAATCTCTTGGAAATCTGTTTGTATCTGTTTTATGGATTCCATTTGTTTTCTATATTGGGATTCCATCATATTCCTCAGGTCTTTTAATTTTTTTTCTGTTTTCTCTCTAGATTTATTAATCATGTCTTGCACCATGAGCAAAACCTTTGCTGTTATCTGAGTAATTATTTCTGATTTCATTTTTCCCAGATCCTCTTTTGTTGCCAGTTCAGAGAGTACAGGTGGTTGAGTATCAGAGTGTTCCATCTCCTTTCCCTTTGGAGTTGCTGTAGGTGATCCAGAAGTCTGTTTTTGAGGCTTGTTTATGTGTCTTCTCATTTCCACAGGGTGGGAGGATGCTTCTGGCACCCATGCAGCTCAGCTTCTCTGCCCTAGGAGCTTGGGATGGCCGCGGGGGAGCTTCCTTCAGGGTGCTGGGACCAGCTAAGCTTCTCTCCCCTAGGAGCCTGGGATGGAGGCAGGGAGCTTCCTTCCGGGTGCTGGGACTGGCTTAGCTTCTCTGCCCTAGGAGCCTGGGATGGAGGTGGGGAGCTTCCTTCCTGGTGCTGGGACCAGCTCACCTTCTCTGCCCTAGGAGCCTTTGGTGGAGGTGGGGAGCTTCCTTCTGGGTGCTGGGATTGGCTGAGCTTCACTGCCCTAGGAGCCTCGGATGGCGGTGGGGGAGCTTCCTTCTGTGTTTTATTTCTCTTTTCTAATTGCCGTGGCTATTTAGTATGATGTTGGTTGTTGGTTTTTCATAGATAGTCTTAATCAAGTTGAGATAAAGACCTTCTATTCCAATTTTCTGTAGCGTTTTTATCATGAATGGGTGTTGAATTTTGTCAAATGCCTTTTCTGCATGTATTGAAATGATCATATGGTTTTTGTCCTTGACTCTGTTAATATAATGTTACATTTATTGATTTACGAATACTGAACCATCCTTGCATCCCTGGGATAAATCCATCTTGGTCAGGGTGTATAATCTTCTTGATGATCCTCTGTATTGTTTGCCAGTATCTTGTTGAGGATTTTTGTATCTATGTTCATTAGGGAGATTGGCCTGTAGTTTTATTTTTTGGTTGGGTCTTTCCTTGGTTTTGGAATCAAAGTAACACTTGCTTCCAGGAATGAATTTGGAATCCTTGCTTCCCTTTCAATTTCCTTGATGAGTTTAAAGAGTAATGGCATTAGTTCTTCTTTAAATGTCTTGTACAACTCAGCCGTGAAGGCATCAGGACCTGGGCTTTTCTTTGTTGGTAAATCTTTTATTACATTTTCAATTTCACTCATTGTAATTGGGGTGTTTAGAATTCCTATATCTTCTTCATTTAACTTGGGCAATTCATATGTATCTAGGAATCTGTCCATTTCTTTTGTGTTTATCATTTTATTAGAGTACAGGTTCTCGAAGTAGGTATTGATGATCCTCTGGATTTCTGCTGGGTCTCTTGTGACTTCACCTTTTTTGTTCTTAATTGCATGGATTTGAGCCTTTTCTTTCCTTTTTTTGATAAGTTTGGCTAAAGGTTTAGTGATTTCACTCTTTCAAAAAACCAACTCTTTGATTCATTAATTTTTTGTATCGTTCTCTTAGTCTCCATTGCATTGATTTCTGCTCTGATCTTTATAATTTTCTCTCTTGTGCGAGCTTTGGGTTTGTTATTCTCTTCTTTTTCTAGGAGTTAGAGGTTCTGCATTAGGTTATTTATCTGAGTTCTCTCTGTTTTCCTAATATAGGCATTCACTGCTATGAATTTCCCAGGTAGAACTGCTTTCATTGAGTCCCGTAGATTCCTGTATGCTGTAGTGGCATTATCATTTACTTGTGGAAACTAATTTCTTCTTTAATTTCCTCTGTGACCCACTGGTTTTTCAGGAAGGTGTTATTCAATTTCCAGGTGTTTGTGAGAGTTTTGCAGTCTCTCATGTTATTGATCTCCAATTTTATTTCATTATGGTCTGATAATATACAGGGGTTAATTTCAATTCTTTTACATTGACTTAGACATGTCTTATGAGCTAGCATGTGGTCTATGTTGGAGAATGACCCGTGTGCAGCTGAAAAGAATGTGTATTCTGATTTTGTGGGGTGGAACACTCTGTAAATATCTATTAAGTCCATTTGTTCAATAGCTTGGTTTAGTTCTTGAATTTCATTGTTAATTTTTTGTCTAGATGATCTGTCTATTTGTGGTAGTGGGGTATTGAGGTCCCCACTACAATTGTATTAGTCCTTATTTGGTTTTTCATGTCCATTAATATTTGTTTTGTATAGTTGGGGGCATTTGTATTTGGTGCATATATATTTAGGATTGTCATCTCTTCCTCTTGGATTGTTCCCTTCGCAAGGATGTAGTGACCATCTTTGTCTCTCCTAAATACTTTTGGTTTGAAATCTACTTTGTCTGCAAATAAGATTGCTACCCCTGTTTTTTTCTGGGTTCTTGTTGCATGGAGAGCCATTTTCTATCCTTTTATTTTCAGTCTATGAATTTCTTTTTGAGTTAGGTGTGTTTCTTGTATACGGCATATTGCTGGATTTTGCTTCTTAATCCATTCTGTCAGTCTATTTCTTTTGATTGGTGAATTGAGGCCATTAACATTGATAGTTATAATTGAAAGATACTGACTCATCCTTGTCATGATGTTATACTGTTGTTGGCTCTTATTTCTTTTTTCCCTTTTCCCTTAAGTTTCTTACCTTGCCAGTGGCTTCCCTCTGTAGAGCCTCATGGAGTTGTGACCTTCGTTGCCTTTTTCTAGGATACTGTTTAGAATTGTTTTTCTATATGCCTCACTTATCTGTATGTCCAATTCTCCACCTCTGGCTGGGAAGTTTTCTACTATTACTTCTGTGAACAGTTTTTTTATGTCAATTGTTCTTTCTCCTGGTTTTTTTGTGGATTCCTGTCAGTCTTATGTCATTCTTCTTTGCATCATCTAGAAGCTGCTGAATTGATTTCTCATGGTCCCTTACTTCTTAGTTATTTTAAATATGTTAATTAAACTCTTAATTAAAAGGCAATGACTGGCAGAATGGTAATTAGGAAACGACCCAACTAGATGCTATCTACAAGAGACTCACTTTAGATACAAAGACATAAATAGGTACAAAATAAAAAGATTGAAAAAAGGTACGTGATGCAATGAGTTCCCCCTCAAAAAGAAGATGGAGCAGCCACACAAATATCAGACAAAATACTTTAAAATTAATATGAGAAGCAAAAACAATATACATACATTGGCAGAAGAGTCAATTCCTCTAGAAGATCTAGCAATTATAAACATATAGCCCAAAAATATATGAAGTGAAAACTAAAATAATTGAAAGGAAAAATAAGCAGTTCTATAATAACAGTTGGAGATGTCAGTAGCATATTTTCATGATAGAATTACATACACAACTAAGATATGGGAAGCTGTGAATGAAACTGAAAGTGTAGTAGACACCCCAGGAAGTTGCAGATGCTAAGAACATGGAGTATCTGGTGAGAAAAGCCAGGCAGTCAGTGGAGCCACTTCAAGAGAGAGGCTATGAGGGCTGCAACTGGCAATGTCACAGGGATAGGGCTACCTACACTCTTTGGCTCACATGTTACCACAACTTGTCCTGTGTCAGGACACAGAGCTACAGGATTTAATGTTTGCTTTGCTGGGTTTCACTCTTCCGTTGGTCCCATTCCTTTCCATGCCCTTATATCTCCCCTTTTGGAATGGGAGTATTTACCCCATGCAATTGTATGTTGGAAGTGTTTAACTTTCTTTTTGATTTTTAAAGGAGATCACAGGTAAGACTTTGCCTGGAGTCTCAGGAGACTTTGACATAACTTTTTCAGCAATGTTGGAACTGTTAAGACGGGTGATTCTTAAGAGATGGACTAAATGGATTTTGCATAAAATGGACGTATGTGGAAGGTAATTGGATCATGGAAGCACTATACTAATCATCAGTGTATTCATCCATTGACGAGTTCTGTAGTTGAATGTGCTATTAGGAGGTGGGTCATGGGGAGTATGACCTGGAAGGGTTATTTTTATCCCTGGCTCCTTCCTTCTCTCTCTGCTTCCTGCTGCCACAGGTTGAACTGCCATCTTCTGCCATGCTCTTCCTCCATACTATTTCCAGCTGTGAATCCAGCTGACCATGGACTGAAATTTATGAACCAAAATAAACTTCTCCTTTAAATTGTGTTGGATATTTTGTCTCAGAGATGGAAAAGTGACTAAGACAAACCCCAAGCTAATAGAAAAAATAACAAAGAATAGAGATAGAAAATAGAGAAAAAGAAGAGAGAAAACTAAGGAAATAATAGTTAATTCTTTGAAATGATTAACATAATTGACAAACATTTAGTTGGAATGAATACGAAAAAGATTTCAATTACTAGAATCAGAAGTGAAAGGAGACTGCTGTATAAAAATTAAAATACTATAAAAGGATAATATGAACAATTTCATACCAACAAATTATATAACCTAGCTAAAAGGTACACATGCCTAGAAACATACAAGTTACCAAGACTAACTAAAAAATAAAAAAAAATCTGATAATAATTACAATAAGTAAAGAGATTGAGGTAGTAATCAAAAGTCTTCCAAATAAGAAAACTCTAGGACCAAATGCTTCCTTGGTGAATTCAGAGGAATTTAAAGAAGAATTAACATCAATCTTTCTCTTATTACTTCAAAAGATAGGAGAGAAAACACTTCCTAATTTATTCCATGAGGCCACCATTACCTTGATACCAAAGTGAGGCAAAGTATGTTAGCTGTCTGGCACTGTGACAAAATACATGAGAAAACAAACTTAAATGAGGAAGATTCACTTTGGTTCATAGTTTAAGTCCTTGGTTACTTGGCTCCATCATTTGTAGACCAGGCCTGAAGCACAGCATCACAGTGAAGAGTGTGTAGTGAAGTAAAACTGCTACATTTCACAGCACTTGGGTTAGGGGGGCAAGAGAGCAAGCCAGAGAGAGGACAAGGTCAGGAATAAGCTATAGCTCTCAAAGGCACACCCTATGACCCACTCCCTTCAATGAGGCCCCATCTTCTGAGTTTCCATCACTTTTAATATGCCATCAAGTTATGACTCCATCAATGGAGGAATCCACCAATGAAGTTAGAGCCCTCATGGTCCAATCAATTAACAAAAGACCATAAACTGACAACCAAGACTTTCAGCACATGGCCTCTGGGAGGACATTTTAGATCCAAATCATAACACAAAAATACTACCAAAAAGACAAAAAACAACAACAAAAAAACAGGCCAATGCATATAGATACAAATATCCTCAACATAATGGAAACAGAATCCAGCAGCATATTAAAGAACTACACACCATAATTAGTGGGTTTTATTCAAGGAATGCAAGGAGGGGAAACATATCAACGTAAGACACCACATTTACAGAATGAAGAAAGTACAGTATATGATTGTCACAACTGATGCAGAAAAATGACTTGACAAAACCCAACACCCTTTCGTGATAAAAGCACTCAATAAATTAGGAATAGAAGAAAACTTCCCCACCGCAATAAAATGCATGTATGAAAAATCTATAGCTAATATCATACTTGATGGTGAAAGAATGAAAGCCTTGTTCTCAAGATCAGGAATAAGAGAAAGATATCCACTTTTACCACATCTAGTCAACAAAGTACCAGAAGTTCAGACAAAAACTTGTAATGTTCATAGCAACATTCCCAAAAGCCAACATAGGGCAACAACCCCAAGTCTATATACAGATGAGTTATGGATAAAAAAAACACTGTGGTACAGCTAAACAATGAAATATTATTCAGCTATAGAAAGGAATGCAACAACACAGATGGACTATGATTATACAATGTGAAAAGGCTTGACACAAAAGTCACATCCTTATGCCATATAATACTTACATAAACACAATAAATATCAGTATATTACCTCTGATAATACAGTGTTTAAATGTATACTTTGATGGAGTACACATAATCTTTTATCACTTGGCTGAGTGACTTTTACACACAGCAGGATCTCAAATAACTATTGAATTACTGAATGAGTGTCATTCACTCTTAAAATTGCTCAATAGTTCCACAAGATGTTTCTAATAAAGTTTCAACTCTACAATACAGCTCATACGTCCTATAATGTTTGTCTCATATTTCTTTCGGGTCTCATTTTAACTTCATTTAATAACTTATGTTTCAGGTACAGAGCTTGGAATAACACAAAGTAAGACATAGACTACTTCAATCTTATGAAGTTCAGGAACCAGAAAGAAATACAAATGATAAAGTATTAAGACTAGGGGAAAACAAGGTATGAAATATGAGAATCTAGTAGGTTTATCTTATCTAGACTGTGGGGTAGGAAAGGAAGGCCTTCTGGGAAGAGACATTTAAATTAAAACAGAAAGTTAGGACACTGGGTGAAGAACAGAGCAAGTTTCAGACAAAGAGGAAAGGATATATAGGAACCAAACATTAAACATCCAGGAAAACAAAACAAGTTACTTGAGCTAGACGTGTTGGAGCATTCCAATAATCCCAGGACTCTGGGAGGCTGAGGCAGGAGGATTGCAAATTGAAGCCCAGCCTGGGCAACTTACTTATCAAGACCCTGTCTCAAAATAAAAAAAATGAAAGGACTGGGGATGTAGCCCAGAGTGAAGGACTTGGGTTCCATCCCCAGACCTGGAAAAAAAAAAAAGTAGTAGCTACTTCTGTAAGCCTAAAATAGTAGGGTGGGAAAGGAGCTGAGATGAAGTCGAAAAGGCAGGCACTCTAACTCAAATGAATGGAAGCCATTAGAGGGATTTAAGAGAAGCAAAAAACAAAAACCAAAAAACAAAAAAAAAGAAAGAAAGAAGAAAAATCACTATATCTCTATAGAACTAACTATTTACTTGTCTGTGTACCTCACTGAAGATCTGAACTGATGTTTGTTTCCCCAGTGACCAGAACAATGCAGCACATACTACCTGTTTGGTCTTCATTCAGTGCTACCAAATGAAAACATCATCTAGTAGCAGAATAACAAAAAAATTAAACTCAGTATTTCTGATTCTATAATCTGTTTCTCATGTAAATATAGACAAATACTACATATGTATACAGACTAGAGATTACTCAGTGATAGCAGCTACAATAAAACCACTGAAATTAATTAAAACTAGAGTGATTCTGTTAGATTGACATACAACTGTCTTGTTAAAAACAAAACATTAAAGTAAAAATATTGCTAAAGAAATATATGTAATCATTATTGAAGAACCAGTAATTAAAATGGAAGACTGTGCCACATGTAATAAACCTTCTCTTTCATGCCTGTATGACTATATGCCAGGTGTGTATTTTTGATCTGAAAGCTGGTAATGCAAATATATTTTGTCAAAATTGGATAAAATTAAGAAATGTATTTTTTAACCTTTCTAGATTCTGACATTATTTAATTCAAATATTACAATGACAGGTTCATTTTTACTTTTTGTATGCTATACACTCTAAATATTAGATTGCTCTAAAGGCAATCAAAAGTTGAGAATTACTAATCCCAGAATGCTTCAGGGGCCACATTAGTAAAACAACCCTAAGAAAAAACTACCTCTGACACAACTGTATTACACGAAAATCAGTAAATGGAATAATAGCAGCACTTTGCTGTAAAACAATCTTGAATTTACAGCTGGAAGAGAATTTATTTTCTTTTGTCAAAAAAATTTTAACTGAGGCATTTTAAAGATCAGTGAGAAAATAAATACTGACTATATATCTGTCAAGATAATATATTCCTATTTTAAAATCTTTACTGATAAAGCTTGGCTATTTGCCAGTTTCAGATATTTATAGACGATGAAAAAGGCAAGCAATATATTTCTCTGTCTTTCAAAATCAGTTCAATTTATTTTACAACAGTCTGAATCCCTAATGGTCTGAGTCCATTAACGCTTGGAAGATTTTTCTGAGATGATGTGGACCCTGCCAAGCCAGGAAAAATACATTCAATAAAAATACATTATGACTTGAAATCCTGCCACCTCTTAAATGCACGTTGTATTCTCTAAACTGTATTTTCATATTTTGCCCTGTCTTTCAGAACATACTGTATGTTCTATTTTCAGATGAAGAAATTGTCCCCAAAGAATATGTATGACTTTTGCATCTTTATTTCAGTAAAAATAAACTGGATATTTATTGAATATCTTAACTAAACTAAACTTAGTTAAAGAAACTTAACTAAAAATGGAGAATCCAAATTAAGACTTTTTTTTTTCTCGTGGATCACAGCTAACTTGGTCTGGTGACAGATATCTTTTTTTTTTTTTTTAAATCGAGATGATCTTAGCTTTGACAGAAGTTAAAGACAGTAGATTTCAATTTAAAGATAAATTGGAACAGGGACGGGAAGGGAACCAAGAGATAAAGGGCGGGGCGGGGAAGGGGAGGTGAAGAGAACTGAGGTGGGTTCCGTACTTGCACCTACGCCCCACGATGAACTGAGTCATATACTGCAAAGTCGGACCAACAAAAATAAAAGAGTAACTAATACCGCAAATATTTAAGCCAGCCTGTTTCATGACAAGCCCTTGATAAAATTATGAACCTCCTACAAATATTACCTTACAAATGACAGTCAAATGGGTGAAAGGGACCAAAAAGCAGCAACAGCTGGACAGCAACACCTCAATCAACGCAGCCTTCTGCGAAGGAAAAGCCACCGCCTCTCCTCATTTCAGAGCCCCGCGGCTGTGAACCCCGACCTGAGGTCAGAGAGCCCCGCGACCCTCCGGGATTTATCCACGGGGGAAAAGCGCGGGGCCCTCGCCCTGCCGCGGATGCAGGAGCAAAGCCTGTCTGAGCGCTGCCGGGCCACCGAGGCAGAGGGGCTCAGGACCCCGCACCCCACCGTCTCCCGCCCCTCCCGGCTTCTCTCCCGGCTCCCAGGCCCCTACGCTAGCGCTGCTCGGTGACGTCTCGCAGCCACCTGAGCACACCTGGGCCCAGGGACGGCCGGGAGGCAGGGCAGAGCTCGGGCTGTCACCTTTTGAGGTATCTGGCGTCCTCCCCTTGCATGGCGGCAGCTACTTCCGGCGGTCAAGCACCCTCACCCAGGGCGACCACACTCCCGAGGCCAGCGAGGCGGGGCAGCGGCGGCGCTGTGGTTTCCACGGTGAGGAAGAGGCTCCTCCCACAGCTGCGGTTCCTAACAGCCGCACGAAACGCCCCAGAGGCTCCGGTTAGCCCCTCCAGAGGCGCATGCGCACGCGCCCCAGAGCCCGAATGCGCAGGCGCAGTCAGAGGTCTTCGGCCTGCGACTAATCTGGCGCTCCCCGGAGAAGCGCAGGAAGGTTTTGGTTTTGATCTGAAAGTCTGTGCTCAGATCAAAGAGCGGCTCTCTGGATACTGCCCCCTTGAGGATGGGAATAGAAAGGGCAATAACAGTCTGCAGAATTGGAATTTCAAGTCCTTAGCTGAAAATACGGAAAGGAGTCAGTAAATTTTTAATTAACAAATGCAGTCGAACAGTGTAGCCTAGGGCTAATGACCTGTGAGGTGAGGTTTCTATAGTGCAGCATTATGGAAAAGGTATTGGGCTGGGAAGCTCTACCTTGTGGAGATAATCTGGTCCTGCGGTAAAATCCATATGGTATCAACTTTGAAAATGGATCTGTCATTTCCAGAAGTTCAGTTTGGTGTTAGTTTGCAGAATAAATATTTGAGAAAACATAGCAAGTCCAGCTCGGAAAGAACTGCCATATTACAGATATAAAGTGATTAGACTAGCAGGCAGAAGGCAGAATGGGGCAGAAAAGCTGGATGGTAGGAATACCTTGAGGTCCAGATACATTCCTGGTATCCCTTCCCCCCCAAAAAAGCACCTCTGGAAATTCCAATTCCTTCACTGTCCTCTACTCAGGTACTTTTAGAATTCTTTCTTCTGAGGTGGGCAATTGTTGGCCATGCAGGGCAGAGGGAAGAATGCCTGCTCATGTTTTTTGTTTTTGTGGTACTGGGGCTTGAGCCCTGGGTCTTCACACTGAGCTACATCCCCAGCCTTTTTTCTATTTTTTATTTTGAGATGAGGTCTCACCAAATTGCCCAGGCTGTGTTGTATCTTGTATCCTTCTGCCTCAGCCTCCAAGAGCGCCAGGATTATAAGCATATGTCAAGGTGATGGGCTTATCTTCAACTGTAAGATTTAGATAGACTCAGCTATCATATTCATGCAGTGTCCTTTTAATGGATAAATGTGTTGAGCTGGCACTGTACCAAATGCCAAACCATACTTCAAGGATGTAAAGTAAACACCTCTCTGTTCACCTCTAAATTGTCACTTATTTACTGTGATGTAATCCTGTGGTTTCAGTTACATGGTGACATGTATGTAGGTGCTCTGCCACCTTCTTCAAATGTATTGATATATTATTGATTATCCTTTTTACCATGTTAATATTCTGTATAGAATATTATATATAGAGATAGAATCTATACCCTCCAAAATACCTCACTTTTATGTGCCCACCCATTCACACTTCCTATATTATTTCTATCAATATTATAGTTGTTCTTTCAGTCTCCCCAGGAAGAAATCTGGGGCCAACTTTGACGACCTCTGTATCATGCCTTCTTATTATACTGTTACAAAACTCAATTTTATTCTCCTTCAAGATATTCCTACAAGTCAACATTTTTTCTCTATCCTCCTTCTGCCTGCTATTCAAAACACTTTATATCTGGAATTCTGGAATTATTTTCGACCTGGACTTCCTATTTTCCATGTATTCTCAAATATTGATTCTGCAAACTGATACAAAATTTTATATACTATCATTCCTGATATCTTTAAGAGTAATATAACAGACTCAATTACTTTAAAACCTCCATAATACCTAAATTTGGAAGATAAAATATACATTAGAATGCATAGCTATGTAAAAAGAATTCTTGCAGTGTAACCTTCTTGAGCTGAAATAATTTGTTTCAGTACCGTGAGTTTCTGTATCCAGAATTGGCACTGAATAAATATTTGATGTTGAAAAATTTTGAACCTAAGCTTCAAAAAAAACCTGCAATAACAAAAACCTGTAGGAAATGCCCAGAGGGCAGAAAGGAAGAGAGAGGGAGCAGAACACCAGTGGAATAATCAGCTAAATTGAAAGGGAGCTGAACTGCAGAAGCTAAACTGTTAGTCTGGGACAGGAAATGTACAAGATGAAATCAGAACATTTTATTCCTTAAAGTAAGAAAATACTCAAAGAGTAATGAGATTGTGTAAAAAAATGATACTACTCAATTTGAGACAATTTGAGTATCAAAAGGAATAATCACTTGCTTGATTTAACACATTACTTAAAAATTGGAGTCCATAATAATACTTAACAAAAGATAAATAAGTGAGAAAGACAACTTTCGCTGAAAGCAAACCAGTACATCAAATTCCTAATTCCTAATGAAACTCTGAAAATTAGCAATTAAAGGAAAGAATTGGGTATTTTATTCAGTCCTTTTGAAAAGAAACTATAATTCATCTCCTTTTGCCAAGGGAAAAGTCTTCTTTACAGAAAATGCCTACTAGTAATAGAAAAAAATCATAGTTACTACTTTGCAAACACCAACAAATAATGAACTCAACTAAACCTGATTGATTTATTCTAAAATACTTTAAAATATGGCAAAGTTTTACCTTGCAGATTACTTGATAACTTTAAAGGGAAATAAATGTTATTTTGCAGTATAGAGATCTGGCTATCAGCATTTTGAATGAACAAGCAATCTTAGGATCATTAGCAGTGATTCTAATAGCATATGTAGCAAGAAGTATAGGAGAAATAGTACCTATGAAATCTTCTTGCCAAAAATTAACCTGGATTTAACCATGCTGTTAGAGCTAGCATCCAGTACCAAATAAGGAGATGATCCTAAAGAATGGAAAGCATACTCAGCTGGATCTTAATATGTATCATAACAGGATAATAATCATAAAGTATGATATTGGTATAGGAATAGAATACCAATGGAACAAAAAAGAGAAAAAGACCCATGTATATTTTCTAACCTGAAATATGACAAAAGTGAATTTTCAGAGCATTATTTAAAATTGCATTTTCAAAAATGCTTATGGGACATTTGATTATGTATGCATAAAAATTAAATTAGGTAAATTTAATAGACTTCATGCCGTCTAAGAAAATTCTATACTAAATACATTTAAATGTGCAAAAACAGAATTTAACAATACTTACGAGCAAATAAAATTACCTTTATGACTTTTAGTTACTCATTCTAAAAATGAGATGCAGAAAACATCCAAAATAAAATATGGAAACATGCCCCACCTTAGAATTAATAGCTTGTTTACCAAAACACAAAAAAGTGAAAAAATGAGTCCAAAATTATATAAACTATTTTCATCACATAAAATCTACAAAAGGTTAATATTAACACTACTTTCTGATCTTGATCTTGTATGATTCAAAAAGAAAATGCCTGAACAAGGCATAGTGGCAATGCCTACAATTCCACCTCTTGGGAGAAGACTGAGTCAGGATAGTCAGTTTGAGGCCAGCCTGAACTACATAATAAGACCTTGTCTCCAAAACACCAAAGGAGGTGGGGAGAAAAGGGCCAGGGATTTAGCTCAGCAGTGCTGCGCCTGCCTTGCAAGCACAAGGTCCTGAGTTCCATCCCTGGTACCAAAAAAAAGAAGAAAAAGAAAATATAATGGGTAAAAAGGCAGAAAAGAAAGAGATAAAATGGGAATAGCAAGAAAAAACAAAATATGAAAAGATTTTTAACTTCAGCAGTAACCAGGGTGGGAACAAAAAAGTTTGACAATACTAGGGGCTGGTGAGAATGTGAACTTTTGAAAATTATTTAATAAACATTTCTGGTGAAGTGTACATTGGGACAACTAAAAAGGTAAAAGGTCTTGGATTATTTTGTAAACTTAAACAGGCTCCTAAATCTCAACAGTTCTACACCTCAGAAAACTCTTGCATAGGTGCATGTGATGGTTACTCATGGTTTTTCAACTGGCCTGGATTCAGAAATGCCCAGTAGATTGGGAAGGCATGGATCTGGGGGTGTCTGTGGGGTGTTTCCAGAGATGACTGGCAGGCAGGCCAGCAAACTGAAGTAGGAACACCCACCCCGATTGTGGGCCTGTAGCCTAGATGGAATAAAAGTGAAAAGAAGTTGGCTCATGTTGTTTGTTTATTTGCTTGTTTTTGTGTACTGGGGAAAATGAACCCAGGGCCCTCACACTGAGCTACATCCCCAGCACTCTTCTATTTTTTATTTTGAGACATTGTCTCACCACGTCACTAAGTCACCCATCCTGCCTCAGCCTTCTGTAGCACTGGGCTGACGGAAATGCACAATTACGGCTGTCTCATGTTTGAAATGCTCTATTCTGCTTAGGCAGGTTTGTCTTTTGCTTCTGCTATTGTCTGTGGACATCAGATTCCAGATCCTTCATCCTTTCAATTTGGACTCACACCAAAGACTCTCCAGGGAGCTTCCAGGCCTCAGTCTCAGACTTGTGCTACATCCTTGACACCTCCTGGTGTGGGGCTTGCAGCTCCTTAGGCTAGGTAGCTGCTGGATCTCCTGGCTCTGCAGCACACAGATAGCCATGGTGGGCCCTCCCACCTCTGATCCTGTAAGCCTGACTCATAAATCCCCTTGCAGAATGGTGTGTATGTATCACATATATCATATGGACATGTGGGATTCTGTTCTCTGGAGAACTGTAGCTAATAGAGTGTACAGTGAGATTTGTTCAATAATTACCAGAGCAGTACTGTGCATTGTAGAAGAAGAAAAACTAAAAAATGATTCCTAAATATTTTTACAGGTTAATGGATAAATACATTTGAAATACTTACACAATACCATATTATGCAGAGAAAGTTAATGAGCTAGAAATACACATAATTTTATACTAAGTGAGAAAAGCAAACTTTTTTTTTTTTACAAAAATTCAGTATAATTTACTTACAATAAAATGACTATTCTTGGCATATAGTTCTTTGACATTTGAAAACTCATAAATCATGTCACTACTCGAACAATCAAAATATAGAGCGGAACTTCCTTTAAAGTTCTTTTGTGTTCCTACACCCACAGTTCCAGGCTCTGGAAAATAAAGATGTTTTCTCTTCCTATAATTTTGGCTTTTCCACAGTGCCATCTAAATATAACAACATTTGATCTGCCTTTTGAGTCTGATTTCTTTCCCATTTCACATGGCATGTAAAGGCAATCTATGTTGTTTTTCAGGAATTTATTCTTTTCAAATCTTTGGTAATGCCCATTGCATAGATGTACCACAGTTTACTCATTCACCAGTTGAAAGGCATTTGGGTTGTTTTTAGCTTTTAGCAACTGTAAATAAAACCACTATAAGCATTTCCAGACAGGTTTTTGTGTTCACCAGTTTCCTTTAGCCCTGGAATACACTAAGATTAGCATAGCTGGTATGTGGTGAATATATGAATGATTCTGTACAAAACTGACAAAGTGGTTGTACCCGTTTGGATTTCCACCACGTGTGTGTGTGTGCGTGCGTGTGTGTGTGTGTGTGTGTGTGTGTGTGTGTGTGTGTACAGCTCAATCATTATCAGCGCTTGGTATCATTGCTTTAAAATCTGTCAACTTAGTTATTTCAAGGCATGTGCAGTGGTATCTCACTTGATTTTTATTGTTGTCCCAAGATGATTAGTGGTAAATGTTCATTTTTTTCCCTTAAATTCTTTTATTGGTATATTTTAGGTATACAATACATTTACATTTATCATTGGGTGCTTGTACTTGTACATGATGTATCTTGGTTCTTATATTTTCCCCATCACCTGTACAGCCTTCACCCCCTCCACCCTTCCCTATTTACATAGACTTCATTTCCATTTTTTTTTCTAATAATTTTTCCTTTCCCTTCTTTCCTTTCCCGCTTCCCCACCCAACCCCCACCCCTATCCCTTTGGACCTTTTCTTCCTATTTCAAATTATTAATTATTCATTTTAATCATTTTAATTCTTATTTACACTTTCAGTTTTACACAATAGAGAAACTATTTGGTATTTACACTTGTGTCCTAATTATTTCACTTAAGAATATGGCCTCAATATGCATCCATTTAGCTATAAATGTCTCTAGTTTCTCATTCTTTATGGCTGAGTAGTACTCCATTTTATATAAAAATAATACATCTTCTTTATCCAGTTTCCAGTTGATGGGCACTTGGGCTGTTTCCAAGCTCTAGCTATTACAAACTGTGTTGCTATAAACATGGGTGCATATACATATCGCTTTTGGGAAGATGCCCAGCAGGGGAAGAGCTGGGTCAAATAAGACCTCTAGTCCTAGTTCTTTGAAGTATCTCCATACTGATTTCCACAGTGGTTGCACCAGTCTGCACCCCCACCAACAATGGAGAAGGGTTCCTTTCTCCCCACATCCCCACCAGCATTTGTTATTGGTTAATTTCTTGATAGCAGCCATTCTTTCTGGGGTGAGGTGGAATCTGTGTTGTCTTCATCTACATCTCTCAAATGACCAGTGATGTTGAACATTTTTTCATATATTTATTTGTTGCTTTTACTTCTTTGTCTAAGAAATGTCTGTTCATTTCAGAGACCCATTTTTGAATTGGGTCTTTGAATTTGGGGCATCTGATTTTTTTCAGTTCTTTATATATTCTAGATAGTAGTCCTTTGTCTAAGGTACAGCTGCTAAATTTTTTTCCCACATTTTTTGTTGTCTCTTAGCTCTGTTGGTTTCTCTTGCAATGCAGAAGCTGTTTAAAAAGATGAGATCCCAGTTGTTGATTCTTTGTGCTAGTTCCATGCTACTGAGGTTTTGTTCACAAAGTCTTTTCCTATACCAGTGTCTTCAAGAGTTCTACCTAACTTATCTTCCAGTAAGATTAGTGTTTCTGTCTTAATATTTAGATTTTTAATTCACTTCAATCTTAGTTTAGTGGATGGTGATAGGTATGGGTCTAGTTTTAATCTTTGGCAGGTTGAAATCCAGTTTTTCCAACACCATTTATTAAATAGACTATCTTTCCTCCAATGAGGGTGGTTGGTTCCTTTATCAAAGATGAGGTGGCTGAGTATGTCTGGAATTGTTTCTGCATCTTCTACTCTATTCCACTGATCCTTGGGCCTGTTTCTTTACCAGTACCATGCTGTTTTTAATACAGTAGCTTTGTAGTATAGTTTCAAGTTGGGAATTGTGATACCCTCAGCCATGTCTCTGTTACCTAGAATTGCTTTTGATATTCTAGGTCTCTTCTGGTTCCAAATGAATTTTTGGATTGTTTTCTCTAGTTCTGTGAAGTATATTGTTGGGATTTCAATTGACATTACATTGAATCTATATACTAGTTTTGGAAGTATGGCCATTTTCACTATATTGGTTCTTCCTACCCAGGAACAAGATATTCTTTCCATTTTCTTATATCTTCCTCGATCTCCTTTTTCAGAGTGCTGTAGTTTTCAGTGTAGAGGTTTTTGCTTCTTTTTTTAGATTGATTCCTAGATATTTCATTTTTTTGGATTCTATTATAAAAGGAATTATTTCCCTAATTTCTCTCTCAGTGATTCTGCTACTTGTGTATAAGAAGGCTATTGGTTTTTGAGTGTTGACCTTGTATCCAGCTACTCTACTGAATCTGTCAATTAAGTCTAGAAGTCTTTTGGCAGAGTATTTTGGGTCTTCTATGTAAAGTATCATATCATCAGCAAATAATGACAGTTTCACTTCTTCCTTTCCTATCTTTGTTCCTTTTATTTCTTTCTCTTTTCTAATCACTGTGGCTAATGTTTCCAGAACTATATTGAACAGGAGTGGTGATAGTGGGCATCCTTGTCTTGTTCCTGATTTTAGTGTGAAAGTTTTCAGTTTTTGACCATTTAGTATGATGTTGGCTGTTGGTTTTTCATAGATAGCCTTAATCAGGTTGAGATAAAGACCTTCTATTCCAATTTTTCTTTCCCTGGTTTTGGAATCAAAGTAACGCTTGCTTCCAGGAATGAATTTGGAAGCCTTGCCTCTCTTTCAATTTCCTTGATGAGTTTAAAGATTAATGGCAATAGTTCCTCTTTAAATGCCTTACAGAATTCAGCAGTGAAGCCATTAGGACCTGAGTTTTTCTTTGTTGGTAAATCTTTTATTACATTTTCAATTACATTCATTGTAATTGGGGTGTTTAGAATTTCTATATCTTCTTCATTTAACTTTGGCAATTGGTATGTATCTAGGAATCTGCCTATTTCTTCTGTGTTTTCCATTTTATTCGAGTAGAGGTTCTCAAAGTAGGTATTGATGATCCTCTGGATTTCTGTTGGGTCTGTTGTGACTTCACCTTTTTCATTCTTAATTGCATGCATTTGTGCCTTTTCTTTCCTTTTTTTGATAAGGTTTTCTAAAAGTTTATTTATTTTCTTTATGTTTTCAAAAAACCAACTCTGATTCATTAATTTTTTGTATTGTTCTCTTAGTCTCCATTGCATTGATTTTTGCTTTGATCTTTATAATTTCTTCTCTTGTACGAGCTTTGGATTTCTTATGCTGTTTTTTTTCTAGAAGCTTGAAGTTCTACATTAGGTTATTTATCTGAGTTTTCTCTGTTTGCCTAATATGGGCATTCAGTGCTATGAGTTTCCCACGTAGAACTGCTCTCGTTGTGTCCCATAGATTCCTGTATGCTGTACTGGCATTTTCATTTACTTGTAGAAACTGTTTAATTTTTTCTTTAATTTCTTCTGTGACCCATTGGTTGTTCAAAAGGGTGTCGTTCAGTTTCCATGTGTTTCTGCGAGTTTTGCAGTTTCTTATGTTATTAATCTCCAGTTTTATTGCACTATGGTCTGATAATATACAGGGGTAATTTCAATTCTTTCACATTTACTTAGACATGTCCTATGAGCTAGCATGTGGTCTATTCTGGAGAATGACCCGTGTGCAGCCGAAAAGAATGTGTATTCTGATTTTGTGGGGTAGAACACTCTGTAAACATCTATTGAGTCCATTTGTTCAATAGCTTGGTTCAGTTCTAGAATTTCCTCATTAACTTTTTGTCTAGATGATCTGTCTATTTGTGATAGTGGGGTATTGAGGTCCCTCACTACAATTGTATTAGTCCTTATTTGGTTTTTCATGTCCATTAATATTTGTTTTGTATAGTTGGGGGCATTTGTATTTGGTGCATATATATTTAGGATTGTCATCTCTTCCTCTTGGATTGTTCCCGTCACAAGGATGTAGTGACCATCTTTGTCTCTCTTAATTAGTTTTGGTTTCAAATCTACTTTGTCTGCAAATAAGATTGCTACCCCTGCTTTCTTCTGGGTTTCTGTGGCGTGGAGAACTTTTTTCCATCCTTTTACTTTCAGTCTATGAGTTTCTTTTTGAGTTAGGTGTGTTTCTTGTATGCAGCATATTGTTGCATTTTCCTTTTCAATCCATTCTGTCAGTCTATTTCTTTTGATTGGTGAATTGAGGCCATTAACATTGATGGTTATAATTGATAGATATTGATTTATCCTTGTCATGATGTTTTACTTTTGTTGGCTCTTTTATTTTTTTTTTTCCCGTTTCCCTTTAGTGTCTTACCTTGCCTGGTGGCTTCCCTCCATTGGGCCTCATGGAGTTGTGATCTTCATTGCTTTTTTCTAGGATATTGTTTAGAATTGCTTGTAGTGCTGGTTTGGTGTTCATGAAATTTCTCAGGTGTTCTTTGTCATGGAAGTATCTAATTTCCCCATCGATTTTGAAAGATAATTTTGCAGGATACAACAGTCTAGGTTGGGAGTTATTTTCTTTTAGGGCTTGAAATACTTCATTCCAGGCTCTCCTTGATTTGAGGGTTTGTGTTGAGAAATCTGCTGTGATTCTGATGGGCTTTCCTTTGTAGGTGATTTGTTTCTTTTCTCTGCTTGTAGGATTTTGTTTTTCTGTTGGTTTTCTGGGATCTTGACTATTATATGTATAGATGTAGATTTTTTTTTGATCATGGCTAGTTGAAGTTCTATATGCCTCACTTATCTGTATGTCCAATTCTCTACCTCTGTCTGGGAAGTTTTCTACTATTACTTTTGTGAACAGTTTTTTTATGTCAATTGTCCTTTCTCCTGTTTTTTCATGGACTTCTATCAGTCTTATGTTATTCTTCTTCACATCATCTAGCAGTTGTTGGATTGATTTCTCATGGCCCCTTACTATTTTTAAGAAATCTCTATTTTCCTGGTCTCTAACTGCGATCCTGTCTTCTATATCTGATATTCTATCTTCAGATTCCCTTAATCTACTGTGGATACTTTTAATGGAGTTTTTGATCTCCTGAGTATCTGTTTGAATCTGTTTCATGGATTCCATTTCTTTTTTATGTTGGGCAATCACAGTTTCCATTTGTTTCTTATGGTGGGCATTCATGGCTTCTAGCATATTTCTGAAATCATCTATTTTTTTTTAATCTGTTTCTGTTCTAGATCCTTTAATCATGTCTTTCACTCTGCTCAACATCTCTGCGGATATCTGGGAGATTATTTCTGTTTCAAATTTTTCTAGAGCCTCATTCATCTGTTATCTGTCATTCATTAGTTACTTCCTGTGCTATCAGCTCGGGTGTCCAGGTGGTTGATTATCAGACTTTTGCACCTCATTTCCCCCAGAAATTGCCTTTTGTTGGGTGGAAGTCCGAGTTTGTGTCTTGCTTAAATGTCTTCTCATTTTTGTTTTTGGTACTGTCCTTGGTTTAGTTCCTAGGTTGATACCTTGAAGTTGCTTATTGTAAGTATCTTGTTGATTTATTTAGAACCCTTATGGAATGATTGCTTCTCAGAGGTGTCTAAAGGATATAGCTGTTCTTTAGGTTTTGAGTCTATAATGACTCTGAGGCTATCTCATTTTCATTATACCAGGAAGGAAAACTATTTAGATCAATCACGACACCTTAGTCCAAGTGATACAATCAGCAACACCATAGCATCAAGTACCTCTTAGAAAATGACAATCTGTGGTAATCATTAATCTATCAACTTTAACTGTGTGAATTAAATCAAAATCAAGGACCAACCCAAAATATGTTTATAGTGAATAAACTCTTCATTATAGCAACTTTACCCTTCAGGATGGGAAGTTAGAAGGATTTGGGGAGGGAAGGATAGGTAGGTAGAAGGATAGGAGAAGGTTAGCAGCAAGGCCACAGGACAGAGTCAAGAGAAGGAAATAGAAGAAAAGAAAAATAAAGAAGAAATGTGATTTAGGGCCAGAACAGGAACATGAAGGGAGATGAAAAACAATGTGGAACACCAAGTGGGGGGGGGGGGAGAGAGAGAGAGAGAGAGAGAGAGAGAGAGAGAGAGAGAGAGAGAAAAGAGGAAAGAAAGAAAAAAGAGAAAAATAAAAATTTTAAAAGAGTAGAAAAAGAAGAAAAGAATTAAAAATAAGAGCAAAAAGGTGGCTCCCAGCCCAGAGGAGGCCACTGGGTCAGCATGCCACAGCTACCAGCCCACAGGACACTTCTGGGTTGATGTGCCATGGCTCCTAGCCCAGAGGAGACTTCCAGGTCGGTGCACCATGGCTCCCAGCCAGGAGGAGGGTTCCGTGTAGGCATGCCATGGCTCCCAGCATAGAGGAGGTTTCTGGGTGCACATGCTGTGGCTCCTGGCTCAGAGGAGGTGAGCCGCCTGGGCACCATGAATACCTACCCCCCTTTCAAAATGAGAAGACAGGTAAACAAGCCTCAGAACTAGACTTCCAGATCACCTACAGCAACCCCGAAGGGAAATGAGATGGAACACTCTGTTACTCAACTTCCTGGACTCCTTGAACTAGCAATGAAAGAGGATCTGGGAAAAATGAGATTAGAAATAATTTCTCACAGAACAGCAAAGATTTTGCCCATAGTGCAAGGCACGATTAATAAATCTAGAGAGGATACAGATAAAAAAATGGAGGAGCTGAGGAACATGATGGAATGCCAACATAGAAAACAAATGGAATCCATAAAACAGATATGAACAGATTTCCAGGAGATTAAAAACTCAACTGAAAGTCTATGCAGCAGAATGAGCCAATGTGAAGACAGAATTTCAGATATAGAAGATAAGATTGCAATTAGTGACCAGGAAAACAAAAAATTCTTTAAAATTGTAAGGGACCATGAGAAATCAATCCAGCAGCTGCTAGATGATGCAAAGAAAAATAACATAAGACTGTTTGGAGTCAATGAAGAAACAGGAGAGTGCAGATGACATAAAAAAACTGTTTACAGAAGTGATGGCAGAAAACTTCTCAAGCAGGGGAAAAGAATTTGACATACAGATAAGTGAGGCATACAGGACTCCAACTAGCCTTGATAAAAAACATCTACACATAGGCATATAATTGTTAAGATTCCAGAAACTCAACAGAAGAACAAAATGGTACAAGCAGTTAGAGAAATGAAATAAATCACATACAAAGGAAAGCCCATCAGAATCACAGCAGACTTCTCAGTGTAAACACTCAAGGCAAGAAGAGTTTGGAGTGAAGTATTTCAAGCCCTAAAGGAAAATGGCCTCCAACCCAGATTGATGTACCCTGCCAAAGTATCTTTCAAAATTGATGGAGAAATAAGATACTTTCACGACAAAGACAACCTTAGGAACTTCATGAAGACCAAATTAGCACTCCAAAAAAATTTAGACAAAATCCCAAGAAAAGACAACAGGGATCACAACCCCCGGAAGCCCAGCGGAATGAATGCACCAGGCACGACAAGAAATTAAAAGTAAAGGAGGAGAAGCCAACAAAAAAAATGTCATGACAATGATAACTCAACATGTATCAGTTATAATCATTAATGTTAATGGTCTCAACTCACCAATCAAAAGAAATAGACTCGCAGAATGGGTTAAGATGCAAGATCCAACAATATGCTGTATACAATAAACACACTTAATTCAAAAAGATACTCATAGACTGAAAGTTAAAGGTTAGAAAACAGTACTCCATGCGACAGGAACCTGAAAAAAAGCAAGGGTAGCTATCTTCTTTGCAGACCAAGGGATTTCAAACCCACACTGATTAAGAGAGGCAAAGGACACTATATCCTTGTAAAGAGAACAATCCAAGAGGAAGAGATGACAATCATAAATAGCTATGCACCAAACACTAATGCACGCAACTATATAAAACAAATACTAATGGACATGAAAAACTATATAAACACTAATACAATAGTAATGGGGGACATCAATACCCCATTGTTACAAACAGATAGATCAACTAGACAAAAAACAAGCAATGAAATACTAGAACTTAATCAAACTCTTGAAATATGAACTTAACAGGTGTTTATAGAGTGTTTCACCTCACAAAATCAGAATACACATTCTTCTCAGCTGCACATGGGACATTCTTCTCAGCTGCACATGGGTCATTCTCCAAAACAGACCACATACTAGCTCATAGAATATATTTAGGTAAGTGCAAAGGAATTGAAGTTATCCCCTGTATATTATCAGACCATAGTGTGATGAAATTGGAGATCCATAGCAAAAGAAACTGCAAAAAATTTCATAAACACATGGAAATTGAACAACACACTTCCGAATAACCAAGGGGTCACAGAGGAAATTAAAGAAGAAATCAGACAGTTCCTTCAAATAAACGACAATGACAATACAACATATCAGACATATATGGAACATAATGAAAGCAGTCTTAAGAGGGAAATACATAGCAGTGAATATTCATTTTAGGAAAACAGAGAGAGCCCAATTAAACAAGCTGATGCTGAGCCTCAACTTCCTAGAAAAAGAAGAGCAGGACAAACCCAAAGCTCATACAAGGGAGGAAATTATAAAGATCAGGGCAGAAATCAATGCAATGGAGAATAAGAAAACAATAGAAAAAATTAATGAAGCCAAGAGTTGATTCTTTGAAAGAATAAACAAAATTGACAAACCCTTAACCAATCTTATCAGAAAAAGGAAAGAAAAGGCCCAAATCCATGCAATTAGGAATGAAAAGGGTGAAATTACAACAGACCCAGCACAATACCACAGGATTATCAATACCTACTTTGAGAACCTATATGCCAATAAGGTGGAAAACACAGAAGAAATGGACAGATTCCTAGACATGTATGAATTACCAAAGTTGAATGAAGAAGACCTAAAAATTGTAAATAACCCAATATCAATCAATGAAATTGAAAATGTAATTAAAAATTTACTAATCAAGAAAAGCCCAGGTCCTGATAGCTTCACTGCTGAATTCTACAAGACATTTAGAGAGGAACTACTGCCACTACTGTTTAAACTCTTCAACGAAATTGAAAGGGAAGCAGTACTCCCAAATTCATTCCTGGAAGCAAGCATCATCTTGATCAACAAAGCAGAGAAAGACCCAACTGAAAAAGAGAACTATAGGCCAATCTCACTAATGAACATAGATGCAAAAATCCTTAATAAGATACTGGCAAATAGAATGCAGAAGATCATCAAGAAGATCATACACCCTGACCAAGTGGGATTTATCCCAGGGATGTAGGGATGGTTCAACATATGCAAATCAACCAATGTAATATACTATGTCAATAGAGCCAAAGACAAAAACCATATGATCATCTCCATAGATGCAGAAAAAACATTTGACAAAACTCAACATGAACTTATGATAAAAACCCTACAAAAAAATTGGAATAGACGGTCTCGACCTCAATCTGATAAAAGCCATCTATGAAAAACTACCAGCCAATATCATCCTAAATGGCCAAAAACTGAAATCCTTCACACTAAAATCAGGAACAAGACAAAGATGTCCACTACCACCACTCCTGTTCAATATAGTTTTGGAAACATTAGGCACAGCAAATAGACAAGAGAAAGAAATAAAAGGAATAAAGCTAGGAAATTAAGAAGTCAAATTGTCATTATTTGCAGATGACATGATACTCTATATAGAAGGCCCCAAGAACTTCACCAAAAGTCTTCTAGACTTCATAACCAAATTTAGTAAAGTAGCAGGATACAAGGTCAACACACAAAAATCAATAGCTTTCTTCTGCACAAACAACAGACTCACTGAAAGAGAAATAGGGCAAACAATTCCTTTCACAATAGCATCCAAAAAACTGAAATACCTAGGAATCAACCTAGCAAAAGATATCAAAAACCTCTTCTCCGAAAACTATAGCACTTTGAAAAAAGTTATTGAAGGGGATATTCGAAAATGGAAAACATCCCTTGCTCCCGGGTAGGAAGAATCAACATAGTGAAAATGGCTATAGTTCCAAAATTGCTAGACAGATTCAATACAATCCCAATTGATTTCCCAGCAGCATATTTCATGGACCTTGAGAAAACAATCCAAACATTCATTTGGAAAAAGAAGAGACCCAGAACAGCAAAAGCCATTCTAGGTAATGGAGACATGGCAGGGGCATTATAACCCCCAACTGGAAACTATACTACAAAGCTACTGTGATAAAAACAGTATGGTACTGGCAATGAAAGACCTAAAGACCAGTAGAACACATTAGGCGATGCAGAAACAACTCTAGACACACTCAGCTACCTCATCTTTGACAAAGGAGCCAAAGACCCTCACTGGAGGAAAGATAGTTTCTTTAATAAATGGTGCTGGAGAAATTGAGTTTCAACTTGTCAAAGACTAAAACTAGACCTATATCTCTCATCATGCACTAAACTAAGATGGAAATGGATTAAAGATCTAAATATAAAAACAGAAACACTGAACTGGTTGGAATAGAGGTTAGGTAAAACTCTTGAAGACATTGGGATAGGAAAAGACTTTATGAACAAAACCTCAGTTGCCCGTGAACTAGCACAAACAATCAACAAGTGGGATCTCTTTTTACTAAAAAGCTTCTGCACAGCAAGAGAAACCACCGCCAGGGTGAAGAGACAACCCACAATGTGGGAAAAAATTTTCACCAGCGGTCCCTCAGACAAAGGTCTACTATCTCAAATCTGTAAAGAACTTAAAAAAATCAGACCTCCCAAATATAAAGAGCCAATCCAAATCTGAAATGAACAGACATTTCTCACACAAAGAAGTAGACGTGGCAAATAAACATATGAAAAAATGTTCAACATCACTGGTCATTCAAGAGATTCAAATGAAAACAACCCTGAGATTTCATCTCACCCCAGAAAGAATGGCTGCTATCATGAAATCAACCAACTACAATTGCTGGTGGGGCTGTGGGGAAAGAGGAAGCCTGCTCCACTGCTGGTGGGAGTGTAGACTCACTGTGGAAATCAGTATGGAGATACCTCAAAGAACTAGGAGTGAAAGTCCCATTTGACCCAGCTATTCCCCTGCTGGGTATCTTCCCCAAAGAATTAAAAGAATCATACCACAGTGATATATGTGCACCTATGTTCATAGCAGCACAATTTGTAATAGCTAAAACTTGGAAACAGCCTAAATGCCTATCAACTGGAGACTGGATCAAGAAAAGGTGGATTTTTTTAATAAAATGGAGTACTCCTCAGCCCTCAAAAATGAGAAATTAGAGACATTTATTGCTAAATGGATGCACATTGAAGCGATACTCTTAAGTGAAATAAATAGGACACATGTGTAAATACCAAATATTTTCTCTAGTGTGAGAATCTGAAGGTGCAAATAAGGACTAAAAGGTATAATAGATAATGTGAAATAGGAAGAAAAGGGGCTAAGGGGAGGGGGAAGTGGGACGGGTAGGGGAAAGAAAAAAAGGGAATGGAATTAATATGAGAAAATGAAAAAATGGAAACAAAGTCTTTGTAAATTGGGAGGGATGGAGGGGTGGAAGGGAGGGCAGGGGAATGGGGAAAAATAAGCGCTAAGAGAGTATGTAAAGGTGCATATCTGCAATGATAAATGTTATTATATTGTACACCTAAAATATACCAATAAAAGGATATACAAAAAAATAAGAGCAAAAAAAAAATAGAGGTAATTTTGGAAATAACAAATAAAATAAAAAATGAAGGGCCTCCTTTAGAGTATGTCTCTGCTCTCACAATAGACCACGTGGGTAGCAGTGTACAGATATAAGTCAATGAATCTCAGCAAGCCAGTCACAGACCAGTGAGATTCAGGCAGATTTTTGGCTGCAAGTCCCAAGTTGAGCTCCAGTCCTCCTGCAGGGTTGAACTCTGCAAGGTTCTAATGCAGGTCCCAGCTGCCCTTCCCCTAAAAATAGTCAAGGTTCCGATGGGAGGTGATGATCCTTCCAACTTACCAAGCTCGGTGGTCTGGTGTGCCTTTATCGCAGAGATTCTCTTCACTTTTCCAGTGGGCTTCAGTTTTCATCAGGGATCCTGAGAGAGGCCCTCTCTCTGTTGTTCACTTCTGCAGCTCAGAGCAATGGCCTTTATGTCCCCCTGTGACTCTTTAGTGTGGAACCAGGTAGCTGCACAGCCAAGAGGTCAGAGGTGGGAGTGGGGGGAGGGCGGTGAGGAGGGGTGGTGTGTTGTTGAAGGCGCCCCCGCAGCTACGCTGGCGGCTAGTGGGTGTGCCCGGGGGTCCTCAAGGTCTCCTGGTTGCAGGTGGGCGTGGTGAGCCGAATGGAGCGGGACTCCAGTCAGCCCGGGACCTCTCAGCCCGCGCTGGTACTCTACATGTTCATTTTTTTTCCCCATTAAGTTTATTGATACATTTTCAGTGTAAAATACAGTTATGTTCATCATTGGGATCTTGTACCTTTACATGAGTATCTTGGTTCTTATTTTTTTCCCCTTCCCTTGCCCTCCCTTCACCCCCTCCACCCTTCCCTATTTGCAAAGACCTTGTTTCCATTTTTTTCCTTTTCTCATATTTTTTCCTTTCCCTTCTTTCCCTACCCCTACCCCTCCCAATTGCCCTGCTCTTTTAGACCTTTTCTTCCTGTTACACAATATCAGTTATACATTTTAAAAATTACAATATTAAGATCTAGGAGACATTACCACAGATTTTACAGAATTTAAAAGGATATAGAAAGCATATTACAAAAATCTGTTTTGAAATAAATTTGACAACTTCTAAGAAGTAAGCTGGAAGACAAATTAATGAAACTAACTCTGGAGGAAATATAAAATTTGAATAGCACCTATTAAACAAAGTATATTCCTAGCTTGAAAACCTACCTATATGACAACAGCAGGCTCATAAACATTTTAACTGATAAATTATAGCAAACAATTAAAGCAGAAAAAAGAAGGAACACTTCTCCCCTCATTTTAGGAACTCAACATTGTGCTAATCGTAAAATTGGATAAAGATAATAGAAGAAAAAAATATGAACATAGATAGAAATTTGTTTAACAAAACAAACTATTAGAAGTCAGATCTGGCAGGATGTAGAAAGTGGTTTTGTTATAGGGATGGCAGTGTTGGTTCAGCATGGGAAGATCCACCCCCAAAAGTCATCATTTTAACAGAGGAAAGGAAAAAGCCGTATGATCCTGTCACTAGTTGGAGAAATAGTATTGGACTAAATTCCACAGCTGTTCATGGTAAAAGCTATCAGGAGACTAGAAGTAGAACCAAAACTTCTCAACAGATTAAAGATATCTACTCCATACTTCCAGTGAGAATGCCTTATAAAAATGGAGAAGATACAATGGTTTCTCCTTAAGGTGGGGAACAAGGGCAGATATGCTTACTCTTTATCTGTCCATTAAACTACAGAAAAAATACTAAGAAATCTCTAGGAGCCCCTAGAACTTGTATTTGAATTTAGCAGGATTAGAAAACACAAGGAATATATAAAAATTCAGGTCTGTGTATAATTGGTATAAATGAAGAATTGGATATTGAAATTTAAAAGTTATGTAGAACTAGAAAGGACCTAGAAAAGTTAAAAACAAGAACAAAAACAAAAACAGTGTTGGAAGACACTTAGTACCTAATTTTAAGACTTCTTCTAAAGCTACAATAATCAAGGCAGTGTTGGTGTAAGGAAAGACATATAGATCATTGGAATAAAACAGAGAATCTAGAAATAGAACCACACATATATGGTCCACTGAGTTTTGAAAGATTATTTAACATTAGCATTTTATAGTATATAAACTTGATTCAAGAGCCGAGGAAGAGATACTGTTTTCAGCAAATGGCACTAGAACACCTGGTATCCGTATATAAAAATTTAACCTCAAGCCTTTTTTCTCCATACATGAAAATAACTTGAAGGGATCTATGAACCTAAATAAGAAAGCCTAAAAGCATAAAACTGTAAGAAGAAATTATAAGGGAAAATATTTGTGAATTCAGGGTAGGCAAGAACTACCTAGGATACAAGACACATGATGTATAAAAGAAAAAAATTGATAAATGAGGTTCCATCAAAATTTAGAACTTTAAATGACATCATTAAAATGAAAAGTAGTCCTTAAACAGACCATATTTGCTATACATATAACCTATGACCAGAATATATAAAGAACTCTCAGAGCTCATTAATAGACAACCCAATTAAAATGTAGACATAAGAAGTATAGCACAAGGAATGGTGTGCAACTCTAGAATCAGAAAAATACTAATCAGTACAATAATAAGACTGAATTATACACTCATTAGGGAGATGAAGTTAAAAGTTTTAAAAGCCTTGTCATGACTTTTTCTTTTTGTTGGATTCTCCCACTTTGCATTTAATTTGTCACGCCCAGTGGATTCAATCTGCTCGGTTTCCTGGGGTTGTGATCCTCATTGTCTTTTTCTAGAGTATTGTCTAAATTTTTTTGGAGTGCCGGTTTGGTATTCATGAAGTTCCTGAGGTGCTCTTTATCATGAAAGTATCTTATTTCTCCATCAATTTTGAAAGATAATTTTGCAGGGTATATCAATCTGGGTTGGAGGCTGTTTTCCTTTAGGGCTTGAAATACATCACTCCAAGCTCTTCTTGCCTTGAAGGTTTGCACTGAGAAGTCTGCTGTGATTCTGATGGGCTTTCCTTTGTATGTGATTTGTTTCTTTTCTCTCACTGCTTGTAGAATTTTATTCTTTTGTTGGATTTCTGGAATCCTAACTATTATATGCCTATGTGTAGATTTTTTTTGATTAAGGCTAGCTGGAGTCCTCTATGCCTCACTTATCTGTATGTCAAGTTCTTTTCCCCTGCTTGAGAAGTTTTCTGCCATCACTTCTGTGAAAGTTTTTTTTATGTCATGTGCACTCTCTCCTCTTTCTTCATTGACTCCAATCAGTCTTATGTTATTCTTCTTTGCATTGTCTAGCAGCTGCTGGATTGATTTCTCATGTTCCCTTACAATTTTAAAGCAATTTTTCTTTTCCTGGTCACTAATTGCAATTTTATCTTCTATATGTGAAAGTCTATCCTCACATTGGTTCATTCTGCTGCGCAGACTTTCAATGGAGTTTTTAATCTCTTAGAAATCTGTTTGTATCTGTTTTATGGATTCCATTTGTTTCCTATGTTGGAATTCCATCATGTTCCTCAGATCCTCTATTTTTTATCTGTGTCCTCTCTAGATTTATTAATCATGTCTTGCACCATGAGCACAATCTTTGCTGTTATCTGAGTAATTATTTCTGATTTCATTTTTCCCAGATCCTCTTTTGTTGCCAGTTCAGAGAGTCCAGGTGGTTGAGTATCAGATTGTTCCATCTCCTTTCCCTTTGGGGTTGCTGTAGGTGATCCAGAAGTCTGTTTTTGAGACTTGTTTATGTGTTTTCTCATTTCCACGGGAGGGGGTGCTTCTGGTGCCCACAGCTCACCTTCTCTTCCCTAGGAGCTTGGGATGGCAGCAGGGGAGCTTCCTTCCGGGTGCTGGGACTGGCTCAGCTTCTCTTCCCTAGAAGCCTGGGATGGAGGCGGGGAGCTTCCTTCCCGGTTCTTACATGCTCATTTTTAATGTGTTGAATGACAATTTGTATACCACTTTTTGCTGAAGTATCTGTTCAAATTTTTTGTTCATCATTTATGTTTTTGTCAGACTGATCAAACTGAGTAGAGAGATAGCAACAGATAGACAAGTAGGTAGAAATAGAAGCAAATCATTGACATTTGAAATGTGGGAGTGCATTGCTCAGATTCTATAGGAATAAAAATGATAAGGAGATGTTGGAACAACTTTATACCAATGAATCTAACAATGAACAAATACCTTGAAAGATATATATTAATAAACAGAGACAAAGAAATAGAACATTTTAAAACTTTGTATCTGGTACAGAATTTGAGTACTTAATTATATTCTTTCCCGTGAAGAACACTCCAGGCTAAGACTCCAGACATAGATAGCTTCACTAAAGAATTCTACTATGGAAGTAATAATGTCAACTTAAATGCTCTTTCTGAAAATAGGGAATGAAAGAATATCTGTTAATTTTTACATGTCAGCATTATCCTGACATCATAATCACATAAAGATATAATAAACTATTTGGCTTAGTGGCACATGCCTGTAATCCTAGCACTGTGAGAAGCAGAGGTAGGAAAACTACAAGTTTGAGCCCAAGCAACTTAGTGCCTTAGTGAGACTCTCAAAAATAAAGATGTGTTTGAGGGGCTGGGGCCATAGCTTAGTGCAAAGGCCTTGGGTAAATGTCTGGTACCACCCCCCCCCCCCTCCATGATACTAGAAACTAAAAGGTAAGACAAATATTCTTAACAAATATGTAAAAATCTTTAAAATAATATTTGCAAGTTAAACCAGAAATACATAAAAAGAATAATACATCAAGGCTAGAGGGGTTTCATCCCAGGAATGCAAAGTTAAACATATGAAAATCTTCTAACTTAATTTGCCATATTAACATCATAAAAGTAAAAACCATATAATCATCTCAATAGAGACAAAATATGAAAGAACTCATTATTTTAGAAATTCAGCAAACTAAAAATAGAAAGTGACTTCTTCATTCTAATTCAGAGTATCTATGTGGATTTATTTCTGGGCTCTCTATTCCACTGGTGTATGTGCGTTTGTCTTGTTTTTGAGACAGGGTCTGGCTACGTGGTCCGGCTACGTGGTCCAGGCTGGCCTTGAATTCACAGTGATCCTCCTGCCTCAGCCTCCTGATTGCCGGAATTACAAACGTGAGCCAACACGCCCAGCTGTGTCTATTTTTATGATAGTATTAATACTGTTTTAATTACCTAGCTTTGTAATATATTTTGAAATCAGGAAACTTGATAGCTTCAATCTTTCTCCTTTCTTAAGATTGTTCTGGCTATTTTGGATCCTTTGTGGTTCTGTATGAACTTTAAGATTGTTTTATATTTTTGTAAAAAAAAGTCAGTGGATTTTGAGAAAAATAACATTGAATCTGTGAGTTGATTTTTTTTTTGCTTAAATTTTTTTTATTGGTACATTTTAGGTATACAATACGTTTACATTCATCATTGGGTTCTTGTATCTGTGCATGATGTATCATGGTTCTTATTTTTTCCTCATTCCCTGTGCTCCCTACCCCACCTCCACCCTTCCTTATTTACATAGACTTCGTTTCCATTCTTTTCTTTTCTTATAATTTTCCTTTCCGTTCTTTCCTTTCCCCTTCCCCTCCCACCACCCCTACCCCTTTGGACTTTTTCTTCCTATTTCAAATTATCAATTATTTATTTTAATTGTTTTAATCCTTATTTACACTTTCAGTTTCTCACACCAGAGAAACTATTCCATATTTACACATGTGTGTCCTATCTATTTCACTTAAGAGTATGGCCTCAATATGCATCCATTTTAGCTGTAAATGTCTCTAGTTTCTTGTTCTTTATGGCTGAGTAGTACTCCATTTTATTAAAAAACTTCATCTTCTTTATCCAGTCTCCAGTTGATGGGCACTCGGGCAGTTTCCAAGTTTTAGCTATGATTCTTTTAATTTTGGGGGGAAGATTCTGTGAGTTGATTTGGATAATATGAAGATTCTGGCAATATGAAGACTTTCAAGTCAAGAAATAGGGAGCTCTTTTCATTTATTTGCGTTTTCTTTATATTCTTTCATCAACATTTTGTGATTTTCAGCATACAAATCTTTCACCTCCTTGGTTAAGTTTATTCATAAATATTATATTCTTTTTGATGCTATTGAAAATGAGACTTTTTTGTAAGCTCCTTTTGAAATGTTCATTGATACTATATTGAAATGTAACTGATCTTTGTGTGTTGCATTTGTATCCCTCAACTGTACTAAATTTATTAGTCCCAACAGGTGTGCGTGTATGTGTGTGTTTGGTCTACATTTTTCTATATATAAGATCATGTCATCTACAAGTAGAGATAATATTTTTGATTTGGATGCTTAGTTTGTCTTTTCCTTGCCTAATTACTCTGGCTGTGCTTCCACTACCCAAATAGAAGTGATAGGATGGATATAATTCTATGTTCCTCTTCTTAGAGAAAAAGTTTTCTCAGTGTGATGTTTGTAGTGGCTTCTTATATATGACCTCTGTTAAATTAATTTCCCACTATATCTAGTTTGTTGAGGCTTTATCATGAAAAGCTGTTCTATTTTGTCAAAAGCTTTTTCTGCATTTACTGAGATTAGTATTGAGATCAATATGGGTTTTTGTCTTTCACTCATATGTTGGACCATCCTCCTGTCCCACATCCCCAGGATCAAATTTTACATTGTCATGATGTGATGTATCATCTTCAGTGTGCTGTTGAATTAAGTTTGGTAGTATTTTATAGAGAACTTTTTCAACTATGTTCATAAGGAATATTAGCCTACAATTTTCTTTTTTGATAGTGTCTTTGCTGGCTTTAGTATCAGTGTAATTCTGGCCTCATTGAATAAGTCTCCTCTTCCATTTCTTTTTATTTTTGGAAGAGATGGAGAAGGATTGGTTTTAATTATTTTTTTAAAATGTTGGGTAGAAATTACTTGTGAGACTATATGACTTTTCTTCATTGGGAGTTTTTGATTCTGTTAAGATTCAGTCTCCTTGCTAGTTGTGTTTGTTCAGATTTTTATGATTATACCTTGGTAAATTGTATGTTTCTAGGAATTTAATAATTTTTTCATGATGATTTAATTTTTTGACATATAATTCTTCATAGTAGTCTCATCATCCTTTTAATTTTAGTGGAAATGTTTGCATTGTCTCCTCCTGCATTTAATTTTGAGTCCTTTCTTCTTAGTATAAAGATCTGTCAATTGTGTTTAGCTTTTCAAAAACTCCCTTAATTTCCTATTATTTTCTATGGTTTTGCTTTACTTTTATCTGCTCTACTATTTCTATTTCTTTCCTTCTGCTAATTTTGAGCTTATTTTATCCTTTTTCTACTTCCTCAAAGTGTAATAATTGGTGTTGCAATCTTTTTACTATAGGCATGTATCATTATAAACATTCCCCTAACTGCTTGATGCATCTGTAAGTTTTGGTATGTTTATTTTTTGTTCTCATTTACCTCAGAGTACTTTCTCATTTCCCTTTTGATTTCTTCTTTGACCCAATAATAATTCAAGAATATGTTGTTAAATTTCCACATATTTATGAATTTTTCAGTTTTCCTTTTTCAGTTCATTTTTATTTTCATTCCATCATATTCAGAAAAGATACATCATATAGTTTTGATTTTCTTAAGTTTGTCAAATTTTTTTATCCTAATATGTGATTTTTCCTGGAGTATGTTCCAAGTGCACTTCAGAAGAATATATTCTGCTGCTACTGGATGGAATGTTGTAGGTTCAGTTAGATCTGTTTAGTTTATAGTGTTGTTTAAGCCAGCTGGTTCCTAACTGACTTGCTATATGGATGTTCCATTCAGTTTTGAAAGATGTGTTGAAGTCTTTACTATTATCATATTGCTGTCTATTTCTTTCTTCAATTTTGTCAGTGTTTCCTGTACATATTTTGATGTTGGGTACATGTATTTATAATTGTTATATTTTCCTGGTGAACTGATACTTTATAACTATATAATGTCTTTCACTGTTTCTATTGACATTAAGTATATTTTGTGTGATATAAATATATCTCTCTTTGCTTTTAGTTACAGTTTATATGGGATACATTTTTTCCATTCCTTTTATGTGTGTTCTTTAAGCCTAAAATCAATCTCTAATGTACAGCATATGGTAGGATCTTGTTTTAAAATCCATTCATTGATGTAAGGTCAAATGAATTTTCACAGTGTGCCAAGAATACGCAATGGGAAAAGAATAGTTTTTTAAAATATGGTGTAAGGAAAACTGTATAGATACACACAAAAATGAAATTTGACTCATATGAAAAAAAATACATAGTATATTAAGTACTTAAAGAGAAGACCTAAAGCTATACAATTCCTATAAGAAAACAGAGGGAAATCCTCATGATATTTGCCTTGGCAATGATTTCATGAATAGGACAAAAGCATAGGAAAAAGAAAGAAACATTAAACAAGTGGAATTACTTCAAACTAAAAAGCTTTTCCATAGCAAAAGAAAACAATGGGTTGGAAAGACAGTTTATGGAATTGTAGAATCCATTTGCAAACCCTATTATCTGAAGAGTTAATATCCAAACTATATAAGGAAGTCTTATAGTCCAATAATTTAAAAGTGAACAGAGGATTTAAATAGATATTTCCTCCAAAAAATACAAATTCCCAACAAATATACAAAAAAGATGCTTAGCATCACTAAACACAGGGGAATGCAAATCAAAACTAAAGTGCGAGACCACCTCAGATTGATTAGAATGGCTATTTACAAAATAGGGAGAGAGAACAAGTTTTGGTGAGCCTATAAGAAAAGGAAACCCTTCCATGTAAATGGGAATGTACAATGATGTAGCTCTTACCAAAAAAAATGTGTAGGAATTCTTCAAGAATTAAAATGTAGACTCTATCATAAACACATGGAAGTTGAACAACACACTTCTGAATAGGTCACAGAGGAAATTAAAGAAGAAATCAGACAGATCCTACAATTAAATGACTATGAAAATACACCATATCAGAATCTGTGGGACACAATGAAAGCAGTCTTTCAAGGGAAATTCATAGCAGTGAATACACATATTAGGAAAACAGAGTGAGCCCAATTAAACAACCTGATGCTGAACCTCAAGCTTATAGAAAAAGAACAGCAGTAAAAACCCAAAGCTCATACAAGAGAGGAAATTATAAAGATCAGGGCAGAAATCAATTCAATGGAGACTAAGAAAACTATACAAAAAAAATCAATGAAGCCAAGAGTTGGTTCTTTGAAAGAACAAACAAAATCGACAAACCTTTAGTTAACCTTATCAGAAAAAGGAAAAAAAGAAGACCCAAATCCATGCAATTAGGAATGAAAAGGATGAAATTACAATGGACTCAGCAGAAATCCAGAGGATCATCAATACCTACTTCCAGAACCTATACACCAATAAGATGGAAAACATAAGAACTGGACAGATTCCTAGATATGCATAAATTACCAAAGTTGAATGAAGAAGACCTAAAAATTCTAAACAACCCAATATCAATCAATGAAATTGAAAATATAATTAAAAACTTAGCATCTAAGAAAAGCCCAGGTCCTGATGGCTTCATCGCTGAATTCTACAAGACATTTAGAGAGGAACTACTGCCACTACTGTTCAAACTCTTCAACGAAATTGAAAGGGATGCAATACTCCCAAATTCATTCCTGGAAGCAAGCATCACCTTGATCAACAAAGCAGAGAAAGACACAACCAAAAAGGAGAACTTAGGCCAATCTCACTAATGAACATAGATGCAAAAATCCTTAATAAGATACTGGCAAATAGAATGCAGAAGATCATCAAGAAGATCATACACCCTGACCAAGTGGGATTCATCCCAGGGATGCAAGGATGGTTCAACATATACAAATCAATCAATGTAATATACTATATCAATAGAGCCAAAGACAAAACCATATGATCATCTCCATAGATGCAGAAAAACATTTGACAAAATCCAACATGCATTTATGATAGAAACCCTACAAAAAATTGGAATAGATGGTCTCTACCTCAATTTGATAAAAGCCATCTATGAAAAACCAACAACCAATATCATCCTAAATGGTCAAAAACTGAAAGACAAGGTCAACACACAAAAATCAATAGCTTTCCTCTACATGAACAAAAAACTCACTAAGACAGAAATAGGGCAAACAATTTCTTTCACAATAGCATCCAAGAAAGTGAAATACCTAGAAATCAACTTAACGAAAGAAATCAAAACCCTCTTCTCTGAAAACTATAGTGCTCTGAAAAGAGAGATTGAAAAGGATATCAGAAAATGGAAAGACATCCCTTGCTCCTGGGTAGGAAGAATCAACGTAGTGAAAATGGCCATACTTCCAAAACTGCTATATATATTCAATGCAATCCTGTTCTGAAAGAATATAACACACATGGCCTCTAGTCAGTTTCCCAACAGAGTCCTCATTCCCGTCTGAAACCTCATGAGCCTGACCTTTACTGGCCACATTCCTATCAGCATTCTGGTCTTCTGGGCTCCAATCAGAATCACCTATCTAGCTCTGCTTAAAGCATTCTAAGGTTTCTCTAGCCCACATCTCCATCTCCTTCCACAAACCAGTTCCAAAGACTTCTGAGCCACATGGAAAGTACAATCACAGCAGAAAACCTACTACTCCAGTACCAATTTTCTGCATTAATAACTTTGTCATCATTGGAACAAAACACCTGACATCCACAATTTAAAGGAAAAGCAGTTTATTTTGGTTTGTGGCTTCAAAGATTTCAGTCCGTGGTGAGCTGCCTCTGAGGCAGAAATGGCAGGGTAGAAGAGTATGACAGGGTAAAGCTGCTCAACCTGTGGCAGTCAAAAACAGTGAGAGAGAAGAAATGATCCAGAAACAAGAATACACCCTTCCAGGTCATATCCCTAATGACCTTTCTTCCTCTAACCAGGCTCTATCTCCTAATAGCACACTTAACTATGACAGGTTAATCAGTGTAGCCTCCCCATGATCCAATCACCTCCCAAAAGCCCCATGTTTCAACACATTTTACTTTTAAACTGAAACACAAGTCAATATATATAATATAGCACATCAATAGATTGAAGGACCAAAATCAAGTGATCATCTCAATAGGTGCAGAAAAAGCACTGGGTAAAATTGAACATGACTCCATGAACAAACTCAGCAAATTAGGTACAGAAGGAATGTATGTCAATAAACCTGTCTATATCAAACCCATAGCCAACATCATGCTAAAGATCTGGAAAAAGAAGACAATGTTCATTTTCATCATTGCCTATTCAACATAGTACTAGAAGCCTTAACCACAAGAATTAGTCAAGAGAAAGAAATGAAGGCCATCCAAATTGGAAAAGAGTCAGTCAAATTATCTTTGATTTCAGATTACATAATCTTATATCTAGAAAAATCTAAAGACTTCACCAAAAAGTGTTCTTTTAAATGGCACTCACCTTTCAGCAATCACACTATCCTTGGGCCCAACATTACTTCCTTTCTGGCCAAGTTTCAAATTTTTCACATCTTTAGCTTTGCTTTTTGATCCTGATTTTCAATGTAAGTCTGGCTGAAAGTAAGCAAAAGTACCTATGCCACAGTCTGAACATTGGGTTGCCTTGAAATTTCCTCCACCACTTTTAAATGCAGCCAAATACAAAGTCTTAGGACATGGGCAAATAAAAACAACTGACCTTGTATCCAGCTACTCTACTGAATTTGGTTGTTAAGTCTAGAAAACATTTGGTGGAGTTCTTGGGGTCTTCTATATAGAGTATCATGTCATCTGCAAATAATGACAATTTGACTTCTTCATTTCCTATCTTTATTCCTTTTATTTCTTTCTCTTGTCTAATTTCTGTGGCTAATGTTTCCAAAACTATATTGAACAGGAGTGGTGATAGTGGACATCCTTGTCCTGTTCCTGATTTTAGTGTGAAGGATTTCAGTTTTTGACCATTTAGTATGATATTGGCTGTTAGTTTTTCATAGAAGGCTTTTATCAGATTGACGTAGAGACCATTTATTCCAATTTTTGTAGGATTTTTATCATAAATGAGTGTTTGATTTTGTCAAATGCTTTTTCTGTATCTATTGAGATGATCATATGGTTTTTGTCTCTGGCTCTATTGATATAGTGTATTACACTGATTGATTTGCATATGTTGAACCATCCCTGCATCCCTGGGATGAATCCCACTTGGTCAGGGTGTATGATCTTCTTGATAATCTTCTGCATTCTATTTGCCAGTATCTTATTAAGGATTTTTGCATCTATGTTCATTAGTGAGATTGGCCTAAGTTCTCCTTTTTGGTTGTGTCTTTCTCTGCTTTGTTGATCAAGGTGATGCTTGCTTCCAGGAATGAATTTGGGAGTATTGCTTCCCTTTTAATTTCATTGAAGAGTTTAAATAGTAGTGGCAGTAGTTCCTCTCTAAATGTCTTGTAGAAATAAGCAGTGACACCATCAGGGCCTGGGCTTTTCTTAGTTGATAAGTTTTTTTATTATGTTTTCAATTTCCTTTTTTGATATTGGGTTATTTAGAAATTTTAGGTCTTCTTCATTCAACTTTGGTAATTCATATATATCTAGGAATCTGTCCATTTCTTCTGTATTTTCCATCTTATTGGCATAAATGTTCTGGAAGCAGTTATTAATGATCCTCTGGATTTCTGCTGGGTCTGTTGTAATTTCACCCTTTTTATTCCTAATTGCATGGATTTGGGCTTTTTCTTTCCTTTTTCTGATAAGGTAGGCTAAGGGTTTGTCAGTTTTGTTGATTCTTTCAAAGAACCAACTCTTGGCTTCATTGAATTTTTTGTATTGCTCCCTTAGTCTCCATTGCATTGATTTCTCCTCTGATCTTTATAATTTCCTCCCTTGTATGAGCTTTGAGTTTGTCCTGCTGTTCTTTTTGTATAAGTTTGAGGTTCAGCATTAGGTTGTTTAATTGGACTCTCTCTGTTTTCCTAATATGAGCATTCACTGCTATGAATTTCCCTCATAAGACTGCTTTCATTGTGTCCCATAGATTCTGATATGTTGTATTGTCATTGTCATTTAATTGAAGGAACTGTCTGATTTCTTTCTTAATTTCCTCTGTAACCCATTGGTTATTCAGAAGTGTGTTGTTCAATTTCCATATGTTTATGAAATTTTTCCAGTTTCTTTTGCTATGGATTCCAATTTCATTGCACTATCATCTGATAATATACAGGGGATAACTTCAATTCCTTTGCACTGACTTAAACATGTTCCATGTGTGAGTATGTGGTCTATTTTGGAGAATGACCCATGTGCAGCTGAGGAGAATGTGTATTCCAATTTTGTTCGGTGGAAGACTCTGTAAACATCTGTTAAGTTCATTTGTTCAAGAGTTTGATTGAGTTCTAGTATTTCATTACTTATTTTTTTGTCTAGTTGATCTATTTGTGACAGTGGGGTGTTGAGGTCCCCCACTACAATTGTATTAGTGCAGATATGACTTTTCATGTCTGTTAGTATTTGTTTTATATAGTTGGGTGCAGTAGTATAGATATATTTATGATTATCATCTCTTCCTTTTGGATTGTTCCCTTTACAAGGATGTAGTGTCCTTCTTCATCTCTCTTAATCAGTGTTTGTTTGAAATCTACTTGATCTGCAGAGAGCATAGCTACTCCTGCTTTTTTTCAGGTTCCCATCACATGGAGTATTGTTTTCCACCCTTTAACTTTCAGTCTATGAGTGTGTTTTTGAATTGAGTGTGTTTCTTGTATGTAGCATATTGTTGGATTTTGCTTCTTGACCCATTCTGCCAGTCTATTTCTTTTGATTGGTGAATTGAGACCATTAATGTTGATGGTTATAACTGCAACATATTGACTTATCATTGCCATGACTTTTTCTTTTTGTTGGGTTCTCCCCCTTTACATTTAATTTCTTGTTATCCCAGATGGGTTCATTCTGCTTTGCTTCCTGGGGTTGTGATCCTCCGTGTCTGTTCCCAGGATATGGTGTAAAATTTTTTGGAGTGCTGGTTTGGTATTCACGAAGTTCCTAAAGTGCTCTTTGTCATGAAAGTATCTTGTTTCTCCATCCATTTTGAAAGATAGTTTTGCAGGGTACATCAATCTGGGTTGGAGGCTGTTTTCTTTTAGGGCTTGGAATATGTCACTCCAAGCTCTTCTTGCCTTGATGGTTTGTGTGGAGAAGTCTACTGTGATTCTTATGGGCTTTCCTTTGTATGTGATTTGTTTCTTTTCTCTAAGTGCTTGTAGAACTTTGTTCTTCTGTTGAGTTTCTGGAATCTTAACAATTATATGCCTATGTGTAGATTTTTCAATCAAGGCTATTTGGAGTCGTATATGCCTCACTTATCTGTATGTCAAGTTCTTTTCCCTTGCTTGGGAAGTTTTCTGCCATTATTTCTGTGAAGAGCTTTTTTATGTCATCTACAGTCTCTCCTGTTTCTTCTTTGACTCCAATCAGTCTTATGTTATTCTTCTTTGCATCATCTAGCAGGTGCTGGATTTATTTCTTGTGTTCCCTTATAATTTTGAAGCAATTTTTCTTTTCCTGGTCATTAATTGCAATCTTATCCTCTATATCTGAAATTCTGTCCTTGCATTGGCTCATTCTGCTGTGTAGACTTTCAGTGGAGTTTTTCATCTCCTGGAAATCTATTTACATCTGTTTTATGGATTCTATTTGTTTCCTATGTTGGAATTTCATCATGTTCCTGAGCTCCTCTCTAGATGTATTAATTATGTCTTGCACTAGGAGCAGAATCTCTCCTGTTATCTGAGAAATTATTTCTGATTTCATATTTTCCAGATCCCCTTTTTTTTGCCAGTTCAGTGGGTCCAGATGGTTGAGTATCAGAGTGTTCCATCTCCTTTCCCTTTGAGGTTGCTGTAGGTGATCTGCAAGTATGGTTTTGAGACTTGTTTATGTGTCTTCTCATTTTTGACTGGTGGGGCTGGGGCAGGGGCAGGGGTGTTGCTGTTGGTGCCCGTGCAGCTCACCTCTTCTGAGCTGGGAGAGATGGGACAGGGGCCAGCAGTGGTGGGAGGGATGATGGCCTGGAAGCCCTTTCCTCTGGGCTGGGAGTGGTGGGACAATTGGTGGGCCAAAAGCCCTTTCCTCTGGGCTGGGACTGGCAGGACAGATGGCAGCCCAAAAGCCCTTTTCTCTTAGCTGGGAGTCGACTGCAGTATTTTTGATGGTGCAAAAACAAATCAGATTTTGGAATGCAGAAAAAAAATCAGTTAATAGTAACAATTATGCAAGCATGGTGACAGAGATAAAATCAACAATGAGTATAAAATCAAACAGAAACCAAATTTTTTTGGGGGGGTATCAGATATTGAACTCAGGACTTTGTGTTTTCTAGGCAGGCATGGTGCCACTGAGGCACATCCCCAGCCCAAAAGAGAAACTGGATATTGACATGCCATGCAATCCAACAAAAGCTATTACTGTACCAACCCTTAACCATAGAACAAAGACCTATAATTTTAGTATAGATACAAAGACACACCAAATATTGATAAGCAGTAAATATTTACTAAATGGACACTTTAATAATAAAAAAAATTTCAACAATAATAGAATACAGTTAATAAATAAAGCTTATCAAAAATAGAGGGGGTAAGGAATAAGAAAACAAAAAAAAATAAAATTTTAAAAATAAAGAAAGATGAAAGCAAGAAAGTGAGACACAGGATCCTATTAAGGAGTAGAGGAAAATGAATGGAAATAAATAAAAGTAACATAAAAGGACAATGAGGAAAAGAAGGAAAAATACAGCAAAATAAAGAAAAAGAGAAAAAATTAAAAGAAAAAAATCCTCCAAACTAAAAAATAACTAATGAAGAAGAATAAAAATGACTTCAAAAAATTGCTCCACATTTTTGAGTGAGTGGTTTCTTTCCAGGATCTGTGGTAGGGATAGTCCATCACCACCAAGTCATATCTTGTTTCCACACTGATGATTTTCTAGGTGAATGCTGAATCCTGCTGTGACTTTCCTTCTGGGCATGAGTGGTCCTGGCGTCTGCTCTAAAGCTGTAGTAATTCAGGCAGCTCCCACTTTCCATGCGTCTATACCTAAAGTTACAGCTTTCTCTTTCTAGCTTTATGTAGGTTTGTGTGGTGCTCCCAACCCCACACCAGAGGCCCCTTTGTCCATACATCGCAGGCAGTGGCAACCATCCAAACTGAGGTATATTTTTCCTTATGTTGGTAAATGAGGAAAGCACACAGACCACTGGGTTCTGCGCTGGATGTAGGCAGTGAGGTGGGTGCATCAGGCAGTGCTCACTAGAGAAATAGCTTTACTACAAGATATATAAATATAAGGATTTACAAGGTAGGCTTATCATGGCCATCCACAGAGTCAGGTGTAGAAGAATGCAAAAGGTCTGTCTGTGTAGTGGAGATACAAAAGATCCAGTCAAAGTTTGAAGGCCTGGAGCTCACTGAAGAATCCCATGCAAGTTCATATCAGGAGGCTGAAGGTTCTGTGATGGAAGGCTGAAGTCCACATTGGAAGCCAGGAGATGATATCCAAGGTGAAGATGAAGGCTGCAGTTCCTCTGAAGAAACAAAAGTGAGTTTTCCTTCTTCATTTATCTTTTATTCCATTTAGGTGACAAGCCTACCCAGCATGGGTCTTCTGTCTTCAATCAATCCCTTTAGCCACACCCAGAACCATGCTGATCCAATGTAGTTAGGTATTACTTTCTCAAGTTTACACAATCAGTTAACTATCTCAGTGGGAGTTCAAGCATCCTGCTGGACTTTATGGAGTACTTTCAGAACTCTGAAAGCACACTTGACTGAACTGACTTCTCACCATGAAAGGGGGAACCCTTGTGTCCTTTTCACCCTGAGAAGGACTTTAAACTTCTCAAAATGTCTATGTCTAGCCCTCTTCCTCTTCATGACTGTCTTCTGCAGCTCTCACTCACCAAACCACTGTGGTAGAGTGATGCCAGAAAGTCTGTAGTTGTTCTGTGACTCTTAGACAATTAACCTCTTGTTCAGTCTTAGACAATTAACCTTTTCCCAAAATGACTTCTGATGAAATACTCTCAAATATGGTGGGCAATACACTGGATTTCTTCTCAATCTCTAGCTTTGCCTTGCAGGAGTCCCTTTCAGAGTAAAACTCCACTGTGTTTTTCTGATTTACAATAGCTGTGAACTTTTCTTGGGGCTAGCACTGCTGGTCCTGTCCATTGTTTGTCTCTAGAGCTGCTGACCCTCTCTGGGCTCACCTTGTGTCAGTGAAGACAGGGCCCTTTCTCTGGTAGCTGGGGTCAACTTTCCAGACTGCTTCATTCTTTTCTCTGTGCTTTGCTCTGTTTGTTTAGCTTCTCAGCAGTTTCTAATTTTCTGCTCCCAATTCCTGGAGATCTATTTCTTTTTTCTCTTCACGGATTTTTTTTTGTCTTTCAAAATCCAAGTCCCAAAGAGGCTGTGTTTTATTGCTTTTCTCTATTCTGTCATTTTAGTCTCCATTCAAGTCATTCTCAACTTGACCTGTTGAACTTTATAAGAATTATCGTCTGGATATTTTTAAGTCTCTTATTCTCGAGATCATTAAATTCTATCTTACCTCCCCTTATGGTTCCCCACAGATTCCAAACACATACCAGTCCACTAGTCTTGTGTTTTTAGCAGTTTGACTGTGTCTGCCCTTGCTTTGAGATTTACATGGTACCTTTTTACCCAATTTTGTTGGCATTTTTGTTTTGCTATCTTGTTGCTTTGTCTTTTTTATGAAGTTATTTGGGGAGAAACAACAACGAAACATATTCTACCCTGGCTATCTTTTCAGAATCTCTCAACAGTTTCTCTTTTGTTGTTCTTGTTTTTTTCCTTTTTTGTGTGTGTACCAGGGATTGAACTTGGGACCTTGCGGTTGCGAGGCAGACCATGGAATCACTGGCTAAATCTCTGGCCCTTCCATTGTTTTTAAAAATATGTAGTCAAGGGACTCAAGGCCCAGCCAGGGAGTTCCCAAGATGTCACAGCTAACAGCAAAGCCAAATGTGTATGCAATCATCTTGATTCTTGCCTGGTCCAGAGAAATCACTAATGCCTGCTCTTTCCTTCCTTCTTCTCTCCTTTCTTCTCTCATCCTTCTTCCTTTATTTCCTTGGTTTTAATTTTTCATCTCTTTCTTCAAAGCTCATATTTAAACCAGTTGTTTATGACTTTAAATCCTCTTCAAATTCATGAATGCTATTCTTCTGCCCCACGATATGACATTGAAGTTTTTAGTTTCACAAAACTTTTAACAAAATTATTCCCACTTCAACTTACACCCCCTTTGTTCTAACAATATTTCCTGTTTTTAAGCTCTTAGGTTTTTGAAATGAGAGTTACCAATGTCATGTTCTTTGACACCTGCCTCATTTCAATATAGCTTGTTAGAAGTAGATTGATGCCCCTAGTTAAATGAATCTGTTTATAGGCATTTTATAAAATCCTTTAAGTACTTTCTTTTGCATGTTCCATCACCACCTCAGAAACTACATTAGAGATAAAGCAAATGAAATTTGAAACTGAAAACACTTGATTTCACTTCTAAATTCAAACTTCATAAAATTTAAAGCTATTTCAACTTACCAAAGTCAAATTCCCTGTTTTTAAAGATTCTTTGATTAACTATTCATCTCTGAGACACAAGTTTATAAAACTCTACTCTCTAATTAGTCAGGGTGACTCCTGATAATACTGTGAGACTGATTCATTCAAAAATTGCCTATACCATGAAGACTTCAAAGGCATTTATACTGATGCTCTGTAATGTACAAACTCCAGTTTGCTAATTTTCCATATTTTTCTACAGAAGAATAGTTAGTAATTATATCTCAGGGAGCAGAGTTTTGCAGCAGAATGAAGTTAGCACAGAAGACCTAAGGGATTATGTCTCAAGCTGGTCCTTTTATAAAATCCTGCTCCAGGACTTGTCTCTGTAAAGGATTTCCCAGGATGGTGGTATTCCACACAGAAAATGCCATTTCCTTATTTTTTTCCACTTGAACTTCCTGCTTTTACTGTGGAGGCTTAGTTCATACTATTTGAGTTTACTTATTGTGGTTTACATAACATTATCCTTCACTCATCTACCCAGAGTAGATAGTAGTTATTTGCCTATAAATCTAACAGGTACTGAGTTTTATTTATCCTCCTGCTCTGTGGGCACTTTGTGAATAAATGGGCAGCTGTTCCTGAAACATTTTCCATTTTTATGAGATTTGGAACTATTTTGCCTCATTGCTTTGTGTACTTTTTAGCAGCTTGAGGTTCCCTCTTTCATGATATTTACTCTGGAGTGGGTGTGAACAGAGGCTCTTGGAAATGGTAGAGTGTTAATACTGTGGAGCATGTCATGCTTCATGTGAAAGATTGCTTCTCTCAGCTGTTGGGAGCTGCAGCAGAAGCAGACCTTTCACAGCACACAGAGGGAAACACACACAACCATGAGCAGTCACACACCTACGCTCACCTTCCTGTACTCTCTGACTTCACGTGTATGCAGCCATGCCAGGAGACCTGGCCCCATGTGGACTGGAACGATGCTTTGCATTCATTTCTAGACTATTTGGGACTTCACATGTGTTTCTCATTAATGCTCATGTTTTATTGCTCTAAATATTTTTAAAAAATTAAATAAACATATAAGATTGTCACTTTGTGTTAAAAAAACCCCATAATTAGGACCCTTTGGGGAAGGAAACAGAAAAGAATGAGATGCAATGTTTCTGTCTCTTTCCATGTATTATCATAAAGGAGAGTAGCATTAAGGAATAATCATATTTGAAGGGGCAAGGGCTTTCAAATAGCTTTTTAACAAAGCAAGCGCAAAATAGCATTAGTTATATAAAATAACTCATTTAAAACAGAGCCCATTAGTGACATGTGATTTAAAACCATGTCTGCTTTACATATATGTTCAGCATTTAAAGTTTCTGGCCCCAGAATTTAAAGTTAAGTAATTTGATATCATAATATAATAGCTCTGTTTTGGAGGTGTATTTATTGTTTCAATCTATGAGGGCAACATAATTTGGCAAATTATCATGCACAACATAATATGATTAAGACCTAAAAAACTAAAAACTTCCTAAAGTGTAGTTATTTGATTCCATCTTTATTTTACTCAACCACCAACAGGCAGTCCCTAAACTCAGCCTGGTAAAGCTGTGGCTCCTTAAAAGAAGACAGAACTGTATCTAGCTGGAGAACTAGTTCATTGATTTACATATCTGAATCCAAGCAGCTAAGTCAAATGTTTCAAGGCTAAAATATCAGATTTTTGTTGCTTTCCCAACTTTTATCTATTCTTTCATCCAACACATTTTAGATTTTACTTGGTATATTATTAAATTTTCTATATTGACATCTTAGGGAGCTTTGAGAACCTAAGGAGGGGTTGCTCTTCCCAAAGTTAGTTAATTCCTAGACATAGTAAGCAACTTATCTGGGAATACACCACTTATACACAAGTCAACCAATCAGAGCTTATATCCCCAGTTACCTCCTTTATCAACTCTATTCGTGAAGCCAATACTCATACTACCTTCGTATCAAAGAGGCTCCATCCTACCAAGTCTAATCAGAGTTCCACTGCAATGACATCCCCTTCCTAGGCTTGATTATATTTAATCCAACATTTTCTCATTTGTTGTTTCTTTTTTATTCTCTGTATTTCTTATTTAGCTGGATTACCAGATTTTATGATACTTGTCACTGTAAGAAGAGCTTGGAATTTAGAGTCAGAAGACTGACGCATACATGCTAATTGTTATTTTTAAGTTATATTAGGCTGCTTTGGCTGTAAAAACAGCTACCACAGTTTAAGTGACTTAAAACTGATTTTTTAATAAAAATTATTTTTAATAAAAAATAAAATTTACTTTGCCATAGTTTGGAAGGCTAGAAGTCTCAGATCAAGGCCTGGCAGGGTTGGCTCCGAGAGAGGGCTTTCCTTCTGGCTTATGCATCGCCCCTTCTCACTATGTCCTCAGTGGTCTTTTCCTTGGTGTGCCAGTACAGAGAAAAGGAGAGCTTTGTGGGATTTCTTATAAAGATACTAATCTCATAGGATCAGAGCCTGACCTCACTTAGCTTCCAAATATATCCCTAGAAACCTTGTCTCTAAATAAACTGACTCTGGGAATTAGGACTTCAACATGTGCATTCGGACACACACATTACAAGTGGTTTTGACAATATTTTTGCATTTGAAAATAAAGATAAGATTATGCAGAATTTCTTCCCAAATCCTACCAAAAGGTAAACTAAGTACTGAAAAACAATCATTACATTGAATTTTAAGTAAATAATTTTACTATATATATTTATGAAATTGATTGTCTCAGAACAATAAGGAAAGTTACATCACCTGAGGCTATGGAGTTAACTTTTCAGGCTTCAAGAGTTGAATATTGGCCAGTAGAAAGGCTTGTAATTTTTGCTGCTTGTTCTTTTTTTTTTTTTTTTTTTTTAGTGCCGGGGATTGAACTCCAGTCCTTGTGCTTGCGCAGCAGGGGGCAAAACCACTGAGCTAAATCCCTGGCCCTGCTTGTTCTTTCCATTGCTTTGGCGCCTAACATGAATGAGCCAGTGCTGTCAAATGCTCTTTCTCTGCAGAAAGAAATCTTTTAAATACTCCCAAAGGAATGAAGTTATTCATCCTACTATCAAACTAGCTTTCCACTCCAGTGTGAAAATCTTAGTCTAGTGAAATATGGTGATGACCTCATAAGCACTTATTCCACTTGGCACTTAGGTGTTTCTTTTCCAGTAAGTTCTATCTTGCCTATTTCATTTATTAGACTCCATCTCTTAGACTGTTTTCCAGAAGGGACATAAACTCCTTTTGGGGGGATATAAGATAAAAAATTAAATCTAGATTAAAATTGCTTTCTAGGATGTGCCACAGAACTTCAAGCTGGTCACTGAGTTCTTCTTGATTCCTATATCATTGATCTTTGGAAATAACCTTTCCTCAATTCTGCCACAGGTTACCACCTGTCGTTCCTTTGATTTATCCCAAAGTTTCTCTTTGATATTTCTTTCTTCTCCATCCCTAGTTATATTATTATCATCACGTCTCAAGACAATATTTTCTACTCTACACATTCACCCTCTTCTGATTTTCTATCTTCATTTAATAGCATCATGTTTTATTTTGTTGATCGAATTAGAAGCCTTGGAATCACTCTTGTTTCCTTTCTCTTCCACACCCCTCACATATAACTGATTTGTGAATCACGATGGTTCTATCTCTTAAATACCTCTACTTTCATTTATTGAACAACCATTTACTGAAAACTTTTATGTGCAAGAACTAGGAATTTGATAGTGAATGAGATTAACCAAGTTTCTACCCTCACTGGTTTTGTAGTCCAGTGGGCAGTAAGCTTTCCCTGACTGGGGAGTGCTGGTCACTCCAAGCCCAGGGTAAGAAGGGCACCATGGCAAAAGGAATACAGGGGGAACAGCAGATGGAGTTACAGACAAAGGAAATAGTATCTCCTAGAAACTGGAACCAACCATGATAGTCATGACTGCCTTCTAAGTGATCCTGTCATTTCTCTCCCCTCTAATTAATCTTCCATCTCTGGACAAAACTTTCTTTCTGCAACACATCTGTTTCAGGTCCCTCGATGAACTTTCATTACAGCATAAAATCCAAGATCGGTATGTCAGACTGGTCACCTGCCACAGCCCTGTGTAAGATTCCTCTAGTCCCCCACATTCCTTGTTATTTCCCAAGGAAAAAAATGCATTCTAAATTCCCTTAATTTTTTTTCTTCTTACAACATTTTTCACTGGATGGATTCACTTTAGGTTCAACATAAATGTCACTGCTTTGCAAACTTCCCTGACCCTTTAAATTCTCACATTAAATTAATGTTTTTGTCTGTTTAGATAGCTTGTTACAGCTCATGTAATTTATATGACTGCCTCCTTAGCTAGACTATATTTCAAACCCTCTGATATTTTACTTTGTTTTTCTAGCTCTGAAAACAGTGCCCAACATATCCTAAGTGTTTAGTTAATATGTATTAAATTAAGTCCATATTTTTAAAATTGTTGAATTCACTCTTTCACAAATGCTCTTCTCACAAAAATTAATGCATTTGATTCCTTTTGCCTGATTTTTCTTGTTCCTATTTTTGCATGCCATTTATTCATTAAATTCAGACCTTGCATTTAAGCAAGAAAGCTCTTTAGTAAAGGTATGGCTACTTGTGAAAAGCACTTATCATAGTGACTCATAGGAAAATGGCTGATCTTTAATCAAATTGGACATAAAACATCCATTTCTATATCCAGATACTGCCATACTGATATTGATTCTTGAAATCGAAATTAATTTTTCCATTTGACTTTTCCAGTTGCTACTTTTTCTGGATTTCTCTAAAGTAGTTAAATAAATTACTTATTAAATGAATAAATGCAGTGTTCAGTTTGATTCAAAAATGTTTACCACAAATTTGTAGGCAGAAATATCCAAATCATCAAAAATAAAACAATTCTTACTGACAAGTAAACCCAATTCTGAATTTCTTTGTGATCCATGATCTTCCACATCTAACCTACTTAATTATTCTTCTATATGGTTCTCCATATTAAGGATTTTTTAATGCTTTCGTACATTTGCTTGTGCCATTTGAGTTATAAATACCCTTCCCACTTGATTGTATTTTAGACCCACTCTTTAAGAACCAGCTTTATGGGCTGGGGGTTTAGCTCAGTGTTTTCGCTGCCTGCTGCAAAAGCGCAAGGACCCGAGTTTGATCCCCGGTACCAAAAAAACAAAACAAATAAAAAAACCCAGCTTTATTATTGTACCCCACATGAAATATCCCATAAGCCTCTTGACAGAGTTAGAAGTGATCACTGATACTATTTTTATCTTTATCAGAGAACATTCCACATTACATTGAAATTATCTTTTTATTATATGTCTTTCTCAACTGAGCATTAACTATTCAAAGAAGGGATTCATGTTTTGTTAATTTATTTTATTCCAGCATTCCTGACACACTGTATGTATTAGGTAAATGTTTATTAGATTACTGAATTCTGATGTTTAATATGTTCTCTATGATAAGTATACTTTCAGGGCTAGCACTGGCAAAAATGTGAAGTTTGCCTTTTGTGTTCTACTATGGTCTCCTTTCTTAGAACTTCCAGTGCCTATACCATTGTTCTCATGCTTTCCTGCAGTCTTCTCTCATGCTTGAGACTATGTCTGGTATACTTATTAACACTAAGACTTTATGAGGGATACATCAAAGAAATTAATTGTGCAATTGTAGACACCAAGACATTTGAATAGAGAAGATTTGTTTAAGTGGCAAGGGAGATTTCTAGTTCTGGTTGAATCATGCTCAGTGAATTACTGCTTGCCATTTTTCTCTTCTGCTATCACTAAACATTTGGGAAATCCATAGATCTATTCACTTTGAGTTCTTTGAAACATCCCATATAACCAAATCAAATTTGGAGGAATATTGGCTAAGCACAGTAAAACACACGTTTTAATTACTGTAACTGAAACATTTTTTGATGTATTCAACAAGAATTTGACATATTTATTTTTTGATTCATGAAAAGTTTACTATTTACTATTTACTACACAAAGATTTCTGCCTCAACTCTACAAACTAAACTAGCAGAATTGTACATTTCAGCGTGCCATCTGAACGCTTTCCCAATTTGACTCCTCATTAACTTTATTTGTTTCTCCACTACATATTCTCTTTTCAAGTCTTACAATATGAATTCTTCTTTGAATTAAATTCATTTTTACTTTGTAAATAAAAATTGTGTATAGTTATGAAGTACAATGTGTTGTGTCTATGTATGCATTCTTGAAAAATTCAACCAAGCTAATTAACGTATTTATCACCTTACCAAATTATCAATTTAAAAAACACCACGTATTTTCACTATTCTACATACTGTAACTTAGCCTATACAGTTTGTTCTCTCTGGATTTGTCTTCTCTTGCTCATCTATTTTTAAATTCTGTCTCATCTTTCAGTGTCACCTCTCTTGGGAAAATAGTAATTGACTCCTAAAATAGAATGAATTGCTCCTTCTTCTATGCTCCCCTAACACTTTTACTTAGATTCTAGATTTTGCTATAGTATTATAGCTTGTTGTATCCTTCCTATATGTCCCACATAAAATGAATTCTTTGATTTAAATTTGTATTTTCCTTATATTTACATATACCCACTCATCCCATTGAACTCCTTAAAAATTCAGAACATTTCACCTTACACCCCATGTTGTTGTAAAAATTAAAGTCATTAAGTCAAATGAACCAACAGATACTGGACACTAAAATAAAGTTGCATATCTGGGGTAGACAGCTCTTTTGAAGCTATAGAACCACATTAACCTTAGTGTTTCTTTTATGTTAATGCCATTAGCTAAAGGAGCTGTATATATTACTACAATCATAAGATGATAAGATGATGTTTCTTCATCTAAGAACTATCTATTCATTTCAGATACCCATTTTTGGATTGGGTCTTTAAATTTGGGAGGTCTTATTTTTTTAAGTTCTTTATATAGCCTACATAGTAGACCTTCATCTAAGAAACACCTGGTAAAATTTTTTTCCCCACATTGTGGGTTGTCTTTTAGCTCTGTTGGTGGTTTCTCTTGCTATGCAGAAGCTTTTTAATAAGAAGAGATCCCACTTGTTGATTGTGCTAGTTCATGGGCAACTGAGGTCTTGTTCATAAAATCTTTTCCTACACCAATGTCTTCAAGAGTTCTACGTAACCTCTGTTCCAGCCGATTCAGCATTTCTATTTTAATATTTAGATCTTAAATCCATTTAGACTTTAGTTGAGTGCATGGTGAGAGATATAGGTCTAGTTTTAATCTCTGGCCAGTTGAAACCCCAATTTTTGACCACCATTTCTTAAAGAGGCTATCTTTCCTCCAGTGAGGGTGTTTGGCTCCTTTGTCGAAGCTGAGGTGGCTGCGTGTGTCTAGAGTTGTTTCTGCGTCTTCTAATCTGTCCCACTGGTCCTTGGGTCTGTTTCTTTGCCAGTACCATGGTATTTTTTTAAATCACAGTAGCTTTGTAGTATAGTTTTAAGTTGGGGATTATGATACCCCCTGCCTATTTGACCCAGCTATTCCCCCTCCTGGGTATGTTCCTGAAAGAATTAAAAGCATCATACCACAGTGATATAAATGCACCCATGTTTATAGTGGCACAGTTTGTAATCGCTAAATCTTGGAAACAGCCCAAATGCCCATCAACTGGTGACTGGATAAAAAAGATGTGTTTTTTAAAAATAAAGTGGAGTACTACTCAGCCATAAAGAATGATAAACTAGAGACATTTATAGCTAAATGGATGCACCATACTCTTTAGTGAAATAAATAGGACCCACATGCAAATGCTGAATTTTTTTCTCTGGTATGAGAAACTGAAAGTGTAAATGAGGACCACAATATATAATAAATGTTGTGAAATAGGAAGAAAAGGTTCAAAGGGGAAGGGGAGCTAAGGAGGGGGATGGGGGACAGGAAAGAAGGGAAAGAAAAAAATGAGAAAAGAAGGGAAAAGGGGAATGGGAAAAAAGAAGAACCAAGATATATCATATACAGATACAAAACCCTAATGTTGAATGTAATCATAATGTATGCCTAAAATGTACCAACTTATGAATTTAAAAAATAAACCAGTCTAGATGTTAGAAGAGAATATGTATAAATTAAATGGATAATTAATTAATTGATCTCAAGAATCTTCAACCTTGAATGATTGGTTAATCTAAAGACTTTGCAAGCTCTGAAATCCAGCGAGCCATTTGACGTTCATGACTAGCTTGTACAGGAACTCAGAGGCATAGTAGATGCTGACCATGGTGCTGAAGGTTTAAATGAGATGTAAGGCCCATGGTTTTACACAACATAACAAAACCAGCCCCAGCCTAGCAAAAATATAATTTATTTCATAGACTATATTTTGACACATGCCTATATATTACTGCTATTAAACCCACAGCTCTCACAATCAACTCTAACTAGTATTTTGCAATGCATAATGAAATCAGATTCACTATGTAGACAATTATCTTCAAGTTTATTTACTGAATAAAATTTTGCTTCCTGATGTAGTTTCAAAACTTACAAAAAGAAATGAGATTAGATGTTTTTAACACAGAAGTTATTAATTAAACAGACTTGATGACTTTTATTTTCAGAGAGATTTAGCATGTATATTTTTAAATGTTAGCTTCAATTATAGATGGACATTTTCATGTGTGTATACTTTAGACCCATAGCGATCTTAACACAGAAGTAGTGAAATGCCACCATATGGATTCCTTTCAAAGTCTGTTTAGGTGAGGACCTCTGGATAATAAAATATGAATATAGAAGTGGAGAAACAAAATTATAAAAATTTAAAACACTGTTGCTAAAATATTTTAAAGAAAATATCTTTTCACATTGTATAATTAAGATAGTGAATATAAATAAACGCATTCTGTAAATGGTAACTTCTTATGAAAATGCAAGATCTTGCTGTTACTATTTCAAATGAGTCTTGTTTCTAAGCCTTTTAGCTTTGATTCTACTCCTCAAACTGAGCCTAGTATGTGAAGATTTTCTCAGGGGGAAAGGAATAAATTTCCAGATCTTTGAGTTTGGGGTATACTTGCTCCCAAAGTTGATTTGCCTGACAAAGCACCTGCTTTAGAGTGCCAGGTGTTACTTTCCCACTTCCCTTTTCATACTTGATTTTTTCTTACTTAAAAGAAAAATATAACTCTTATCCATTCTGGATATTATGATACATTTTTATGGGGTATAAAAGTCTCCATTACTCTAAACAATGGGACAATTTTAAATATTAATGCATTATTGAGTAGACAGTTGTTTCTGGATTACAAATTTATTTGCGAATAAAATTCCAACTTTTTCCTTCCCAAAATATTGAATGATGACAAAATCAAATTGTTAGCTGATATAATATTAAAAATAACTTTTGAAGACTGATCATATAGAACTTTTTTTTCACTAAGGTTTTTATTGGTACATTTTAGGTATACAATACAGTTATATTCATCATTGGGATCTTGTACCTTTACGCGATGTATCTTGGTTCTTATTTTTTTCCCCATTCCCCTGCCCTCCCTTCACCCTCCACCCTTCCCTATTTACAAAGACTCTGTTTCCATTTTTACCCTTTTCTTGTATTTTTTCTTTTCCTTTCTTTCCTTTCCCCTACCCCTGCCACTTCCCCTACTCCTTTAGAAATTTTCTTCCTATTTCACAATATCAATTATACATTTTGATCCTTATTTACACTTTTAGTATTTCACACCAGAGAAACTATTCAGTATTTACACATGTGTGTCCTATTTATTTCATATAAGAGTATGGCCTCAATGTGCATCCACTTAGCTATAAATGTCTCTAGTTTCTCAACCTTTATGGCTGAGTAGTACTCCATTTTATAAAAAAACCACGTCTTCTTTATCCAGTCTCCAGTTGATGGGCAATTCGACTGCTTCCAAGTTTTAGCTATTACAAACTGTGCCACTATAAACATTCTTTTAATTCTTTTGGGAAGATACCCAGCAGAGAAATAGCTGGGTCAAATGGGACTTCTAATCTGAGTTCTTTGAGGTATCTCCTTATGGATTTCCACAGTGGTTGCACGAGCCTGCACTCCCACCAACAATGAAGAAGAGTTCCTTGCTCCCCACATCCCCACCAGCATTTGTCATTGGTTAATTTCTTGATAACAGCCATTCTTTCTGGGGTGAGGTAGAATCTCAGTGTTGTTTTAATTTACATCTCTCAAATGACCAGTGATGTCGAACATTTTTTCATTATTTGCTGCTTTTACTTCTTTGTCTGAGACATGTCTGTTCATTTTAGATGCCCATTTTTTGAATTGGGTCTTTATATTTGGGGGGTTTGATTTTTTTAAATTCTTTATAGATTTGAGATAGCAGACCTTTGTCTGAGGAACAGCTGGTAAATAATTTTCCCACATTGTAGGTTGTCTCTTAGCTCTGTTGGTGGTTTCTCTTGCAATGCAGAAGCTTTTTAATAAGAAGAGATCCCAGTTGTTGATTCTTTGCACTAGTTCCCGTGCTACTGAAGTTTTGTTCATAAAGTCTTTTCCTATGCAAATGTCTTAGAGATTTCTACCTAACTTATCTTCAGCAAGTTTAGCATTTCTGTTTTAACATTTAAATCTTTTATCCCCTTCGATTTTAGTTTAGTGCATGATGAAAGATAGGGGTCTAGTTTTAGTCTTTGGCAAGTTGAAATCCAGTTTTTCCAACAACATCTATTAAAGAGGCTATCTTTCCTTCAGTGAGGATGGTTGGCTCCTTTGTCAAAGATGAGGTAGCTGAGCATGTCTGGAGTTGTTTATGCATCTTTTAATCTATTCCACTGATCCTCAGGTCTGTTTCTTTGCCAGTACCATGTTGTTTTTACCACAGTGGCTTTGCAGTATAGTTTCAAGTTGGGGATTGTGACACCACCAGCCATGTCTCTGTTGCCTAGAATTGCTTTTGCTATTCTAGGTTTCTTCTAGTTCCAAATGAATTTTTGGATTATTTTCTCTAGTTCTGTGAAATATACTCTTGGGATTTCAATTGGGATTGCATTGAATATGTATAGCAGTTTTGATAGTATGGCTCTTTTCCTACCCAGGAACATGGGCTGTCTTTCCATTTTCTTATATCCTCTGCCATCTCTTTTTCTCAGAGTGTTGTAATTCTCAATGAAGAGGTCTTTTGCTTCCTTTGTTAGATTGATTCCTAGATATTTCATTCTTTGGGGGGTGCTATTGTGAAAGGGATTGTTTTGCTAATTTCTCTCTGTGAGTCTTTTATTTGTGTACAAAATGGCTATTGATTTTTGAGTGTTGACCTTGTTTCCAGATACTCTACTGAATCTGTCAATTAAGTCTAGAAGTCTTTTGATGGAGTTTTTTGGGTCTTCTATGTCAAGTATTATATCATCAGCAAATAATGACAGTTTAACTTCTTCCTTTCCTATCTTTGTTCCTTTTATTTATTTCTCTTGTTTAATTGCTGTGGCTAATGTTTTCAAAACTATATTGAACAGGAGTGGTGATAGTGGGCATCCTTGTCTTGTTCCTGACTTTAGTGTGAAAGTTTTCAGTTTTTGACCATTTAGCATGATGCTGGCTGTTGGTTTTTCATAGATAACCTTTATCAGGTTGCAATAAAGACCATCTATTCCAATTTTGTGAAGGTTTTTTCTCTTATCATGAATGGATGTTGAATTTTGTCGAATGTTTTTTCTCCATCTATTGAGATGATCATTTGTTTTTTGTCCTTGACTCTATTAATATAGTGTATTATGTTTATTGATTTATGAATGTTGAACCATCCTTGCATCTCTGGGATAAATCCAACTTGGTCAGGGTGTATGATCTTCTTGATGACCCTCTGGATAGACCTTTCTGGCAGACACATTGATAAATATAAATACACAGATACACTGTAATAATGTTCTTACTACCATACCATAATAATTTTTTCTCAGTGCCTTTATCTATTGAAGCAAATGATAATAGAATTTATGGTCATTCCAGTCTCATAACAATAAGTTATTTATCCACATATACATTAGTAATTGAAAACATAAAGCCTCATCTTATTAAAGTAAATTTTCAATAAATTTCATTTTATTAAATAATTCCTGATCAAATCTGAAAACTATTGGTAGTTTGACAGCTTAATTTTGGAGTGTACAGTATCCTTGGAGATTTTCTCTATCTGAAGTTGATGTTTTAAAATTTCGTCTAGTTTAGGGCCATTAAATTCCATTAGCATGCTGCTAACTCCCAAATTTGTGTCTATAAGCTCCCTCAAAACTCTGGAATAATGAAGTAAACAATTTCCTCAGTATTTCCTCCTCTATACCTGTCATCTTAAGTCTTTGGATTTTTCTCAAAACCTGCTCTGCCAACAGCCTTTCCTTTTTTTTTTTTTTTTTTGGTACCAGGGATGGAACTCATGTCCTTCCGCTTGTGAGGCAGGCGGTGGAACCACTGAGCTAAATCCCTGGCCCCTACAGCCTTTCCTTTTAGTTGAGGCAAACTCCATCCTCCCAGTAGTTTGGTCCCCAATCCTTGAACTTATTCTTGACTTTTTTCTTCCTTTTATATCCCTTATCTACTCTTCCAAGAACACCTACAATCAAACAATATCTAGAATTTGATTACTTTCCCTCCCTCACTGCTCACAACTTGGCTGAAGCCTCCATAACATTTTATTTCAATGCAGTAGTTTCTTTACTAATATCCTTGAGTCTGCATTTATGGTTTATTTTCAATCCAGAGCCATAATCATCTGGATAAATCCTGTCACAGGATGTTACTCCTCTCATAACCCTGCAGAAACAACTGTAATGTTTACTTTTATGTATTACCTTGCCTGAACCACTGTGGTCACATAATTAAACATTATTCTGGAGGTTTCTGTCAGGGTGTTTTCTAATGAGATTACAGTAGTCTTTAACCTGGTGGTCTTTGAGTAAAGCAAGTTACTCTCTAATAATGTGGGTGGGTCTTACATAATCAGTGGAAGGTCTGAATAGACCATGGATGACTTCCTCCAAGCAAGAGGGAATTCTGCCAGTAGTTTTCAGATTGGAACTGTGACGTTGGCTCTTCTCTGTGTCTCCAGATTGTTGGCCTTCCCCAGCTCTCTCTCTGTCTCTCTGTACACACACACACACACACACACACACCCCTTATTGGTTCTGTTTTTCTGGAGAATTTTAACAATATCATTTTGAAAAGGCTTCTCTTTTAAAAGACCAGGGTACATATTATCATAACATCTATTCCTTTCTACAGCAAGACAAGAAAAGAGATCAGATAAAATAAATATTTAAGTTTTCTATTTCTTTTTTAATTTTAATTTTTATAGTATGTCCATTTCAAAATTATTAGTATAAATATAAAAATATGACTTTTAGATCCTATATCATCTGTATAGTTTTGCTTTATTTTAAAACTTGTGATATGCTACTTATTATTTCTCTTTTTTTATCTGTACTTCCAGAAGCTTGAATACTTTATATTAATCTTTCAAACGTGTCAGTTCTTTCTTAAGGCCTTTTTATTATCTCTGTTTGAGTATGTTAACTTCTGTTTTCATCTTTATATTTTTTCTGTTGTATGTAGAATGATAATAAAGACTACAGTTAGCTTCATATCAGATCAGGTATAGCTTTGGTGTCAGATTTTTAAAAAACAATTGATTTAGAACTTTTTGTAATTCAAAATTTTAGTGGGGATTGTGGTCTATATTGTCTAGCTTTGCCTCACCATTGATGCTGCTGCTACTTAACTCTAAAAATACCCTAATTTTAAAAATGGCTTATTTGTTAACATATAATGTAATTAGAAATGTTTAGTTTCTGAATGTATGGAGATTTGAGATCTTTTAATTGTTTGAGGAATAATACAGAGACATGCTCAGATATTAATGGATCATTCAACTAGTTTTGGCAAACTTTTACATGTATAAATCATATTTGCAACAAGATAGAAACCTTTTGAAGCTGGGTGTGGTGGCACATATCTAGGCTCCCAGCACTTATGAGGCTAAAACAGAAGAAATTTAATGATTTTAGTTTTTATGGACTTTTATGATCTATGTCATATTGATTTTTATGCATAAGATAGAGGATCAAATTTCATTTTTATATGGATATCCTGTTATTCCAAGACTATTTGTCGAAAATATTTTCCATTTTCAAATAAATTATTTTGGTGCGCTTAGGAAAATTATTTGATTGTATGTGTGTGAGTCTATTGCAGGATTCTCTTTTCTATTTTCAAGGAAGAGGGAGGGAGAGAGAAAGAGAGAGAGAGAGAAACAGAGAGACAGAGATATAGAGAGACGGAGACAGAGAGGGGGGCTCCTGCTGGACTTTTGATTGGAATGCACTGAATCTAGATCAATATGGCAGAGTGGAGAGAATGGGTAAGTAGTTTTGAGGTATTTAATATTGTTTCATTTACTTAAATCCACTTTAATTTCATTCAGCAATATCTTATACTTTTTAGTGGAATTTGCACATTGTTGTTAAATTTATCTCTAGGAATTTTATATTTCTTGATGTTATTGTGAATAGTACTGTTTAACATCTTTTTTATAATTATTTATTGATGCTATTTATAAATGCAAAGAAAAAATGCAATTTGTTTTTATACATGGACTTTGTATCATACATTATTAAAATCATTTATTAATTCTAGTAGTCTTCTTATAGAGACTGTAGGAATTTTTATGTACTTAATCATGTCATCTGCCAATAAAGACAACTTTACTTTTTCCCTATTTCTATGGTTTTTTTCTTTTGTTTTATTATAAAACTAGGATTTCCAGCATAAATTTCAGTAGACCTGATTAGGGTGGACATTTTTGTTTTGTTCTCAAACCTTGAGAGAAAGAATTCACTATTAAGGATAATATTAACTACAAGGTTTCTAGTAGGTGGGGTTTGTTTTGTTCTTTTATTGGTACATTTTAGGTATACAATTCATTTACATTTATCATTGGGTGCTTGTACCTGTACATGGTGTATCTTGGTTCTTATTTTTTCCCCATTACCTGTGCACCCTTTACCCCCTCCGCCCTTCCCTATTTACATAGATTTCATTTCCATTTACTTTTTCTTTTCTTATAGATTTTCCTTTCCCTCCTTTCCTTTCCCCTTCCCCTCCCTTCACCCTTTCATCTTTGGACCTTTTTTCCTATTTCAAATTATCAATTATTCATTTTAATTATTTTAACCCTTGTTTGCACTATCAGTTTCTCACACTAGTGAAACTATTCGGTATTTACACATGTGTGTCCTATTTATTTCACTTAAGAGTATGGCCTCAATATGCATCCATTTAGCTATAAAGAACTCTAGTTTTTCATTCTTTATGGCTTAGTAGTACTCCATTTTATAAAAAAAACACATCTTCTTTATCCAGTTTCCAGTTGATGGGCACTTGGGCTGCTTCCAAGCTTTAGCTATTACAAACTGTGCCACTATGAACATGGGTTCACATATATTGCTGTGGTATGATTCTTTTCATTCTTTTGAGAAAATACCCAGCAGGGGAATAGCTGGGTCAAATGGGACCTCTAGTCCTAGTTCTTTGAGGTATCTCCATACTGACTTCCACAGTGGTTGCACCAGTCTGCACCCCTACCGACAATGGAGAAGGGTTCCTTTCTCCCCACAACCCTGCCAGCATTTATTATTTGTTGATTTCTTGATAGCAGCCATTCTTTGTGGGGTGAGGTGGAATCTCATTGTTGTTTTCATCTGCGTCTCTCGAATGGCCAGTGATGTTGAACATTTTTTCATATATTTGTTTGCTGCTTTTATTTCCTTGTCTGAGAAATGTCTGTTCATTTCAGATGCCCATTTTTGAATTGTGTCTTTGAATTTGGGGGGTCTGATTTTTTCAATTCTTTATATATTCTCGATAGGTCCTTTGTCTGAGGTACAGTTGCTAAAATTTTTTTTCCCATATTGTAGGTTGTCTGTTAGCTCTGTTGGTGGTTTCTTTTGCAGTGCAGAAGCTTTTTAATAAGATAAAAGCCCAGTTGTTGATTCTTTCTGCTAGTTCCTGTGCTGCTGAGGTTTTGTTCATGATGTCTTTTCCTATGCCAATGTCTTCAAGAGTTCTACCTAACTTATCTTCCAGCAAATGTAATACACCATATTAACAGAGTCAAGGACAAAAAACATATGATCATCTCAATAGATACAGAAAAAGCATTCGACAAAATCTAACACCCATTCATGATAAAAACCCTACAGAAAATTGGAATAGAAGGTCTTTATCTTAACCCGATAAAGGCTATCTATGAAAAACCAACAGCCAACACCATACTAAATGGTCAAAAACTGAAAACTTTCACACTAAAATCAGGAACAAGACAAGGATGCCCACTATCACCACTCCTGTTCAATATAGTTCTGGAAACATTAGCCACAGCAATTAGAAAAGAGAAAGAAATAAAAGAAATAAAGATAGGAAAAGAAGAAGTTAAACTGTCATTATTTGCTGATGATATAATACTTTACATAGAAGACCCAAAAAACTCCATCAAAAGACTCTAGACTTAATTGACAGATTGAGTAGAGTAGCTGGAAACAAGGTCAACACTCAAAACACGATAGCCTTCTTGTACACAAATGAAAGACTCACTGAGAGAGAAATTAGGGAAACAATTCCTTTTACAATAGAATCCAAAAAAATGAAATATCTAGGAGTCAATCTAACAAAGGAAGCAAAAGACCTCTACACTGAAAACTACAGCACTCTGAAAAAAGAGATGGAAGAGGATACAAGAAAATGGAAAGACATCCCTTGCTCCTGGGTAGGAAGAATGAATACAGTGAAAATGGCCATACTTCCAAAACTACTATATAGATTCAATGCAATGCCAATTGAAATTCCAGCAATATACTTCACAGAACTAGAGAAAACAATCCAAAAATTCATTTGGAACCATAAGAGACCTAGAATAGCAAAAGCAATTCTAAGCAACAGAGACATGGCTGGGGGTATCACAATCCCCAACTTGAAACTATACTACAAAGCTACTGTGATAAAATCAGCATGGTACTGGCAAAGGAACAGACCTGAGGATCAGTGGAATAGATTAGAAGATGCAGAAACAACTCCAGACCTGCTCAGCCACCTCATCTTTGACAAAGGAGCCAACCACCATCATTGGAGGAAAGATAGCCTATTTAACAAGTGGTGTTGGAAAAACTGGATTTCAACCTGCCAAAGATTGAAACTAGACTCATATCTATCACCATGCACTAAACTAAGATCTAAGTGAATTAAAGATATAAATATTAAAACAGAAACATAGTAGGTGTTTTTTTCATAAGGTTTCAGAAGTTTCTTTCCAGTATTTGATGAAAATTTTTTTGAAATCATAAAATGTGAAATGTTTTTTCTATGTTTATTGAAATGATCATAAGATCTTTTTCTTTTAAATTAAATAATGTGATGATATTTTAAGTAGCTGTCAGATGTTAATAAACCATATCAAGCCTAATTAGTTATGGTGTATTATGGTTTTTATGCAATGCTGAATTCAATTTGAAAATATTTTGTTAAGTATTTTGCATCTATATTCATGAAGCATATTGGTCTAAAGTTTTGTCAGGATTTAGTTCATGGCAATACTGGCTTCATAAGATGAGTTGTTAGAGATTCTTCTTCTATTTTTGAGATATATGTATAGTGTTGGTATTATTTCTTATTTAAAAGTTTCCTCGAACATTAGATACCAGGATATCCTTTTGGGTTTGCTTAACAATTCTTTTCCTTGCTGTGTCCAATTTGCTGGCAAACTTATTGAAAACATTCTCTGTCTCCAATGCCATGTTTTATTTTCTATTTCATCTGTGCTGTAGTTTCTCATCTGTTTTTGTCTATTTTTTTTAGATTTAAAATTTTTTTATCATACTTATTTTAAAGTTCCTGTCTGATAATTCTGAGCCATCTCTGAGTTTATTCCATTTTGTCATGCCATGATGGGCTATATTTTATTGCATTTTGAGTGAATCTCATAATTCTGGATTGAATGCAGGATAATCTTAGTAAAGTATAGTTGATAATGAAATAAATAATATTTACTCTCTGAAAACAGCATTCCTCTTCTGTGAAGTCATTAGTTATTATAGGATTGAATTAAGTTCATCTATTATTGAGCTGGGTCTGGGCTTTGTGATTGCTGTAATTGTGCTCAGGGTACAACAGGTAGGTTTCATATTTTTAGTGGCAGACTCTTCCCATAATGTGCTTACACCTGATGTGTAGCTCAGTTCTCCTGTTGTAGTTCTGGAACTTAGTAAGGTGGTCCTCTCTCAGCTATCCTTCACTTCCCTCTGCAGTAGACTAATGTTACCCAGGGCAACATTACATACAAGGCATGGAAAACATCCAGAGGAGGAAGAGGGGGGATTCCATTTGGTTTTTTGTATCTGACTCAGGCTTAAGCAGTGTTTATAAACCTGAGCCTCAGAAGGAATCACTCTTAGAGATCCTGTTCCTCCCCAGGGACAGACAACCATTGTCTTACTCAGTACAGGCTCTGCAACACAGAGGAGTTTCTTCCAGTTCTCCTGCCCTGTCCTCGGATTTGGGCACATTCTGCATTCCTGAGTTAGCGGGTGGCTGTCAACGCTCCTGAGCTACGCTCAGTCTTTTTCTTGAGCTCTCAAAGACCGTGACATAAGAGTTGATGAGTGTTTTACTCTTCCTACATCTGAGACCCATAGGAGCCTACGCTGCCATCCCAGAGTGGTAGCTTTTTGTCATTAATATTTCAGCTGTGTTCTTCTGACCTCTAACTGTGTAACTGCCTTTCGGGGCTGCTCTATGAAAGTTACCACAGTCATGAGTGCTGTCTCTGGAAAGGAGCCTGGCACTCTTCAGATTTCTGTTCCTTTGGTTACCTTCTTGTCACTGGGAAGCTGGGTCCCAACATCACACAAAAAACTGGCCCCTCTCTCCTGTATCCTCTGCTCTTTGTGCCTTTGCTGAAAGAATTCAGCCAAGATGCATAGGTGGCCATGCAGGAGTAGGTGTAGAGCTTATTGTAAACCAGATATAGAGAGATGTATAACTTCAAAGGCATCTGCTTTGAGTAAGAGTTTGGGTATCTTTTTATGTTTAGGACAGTCATTCCTAACTATGGGAACTATGACGATTAACATTGTTTTATTTACACAATGTGTATGTTTATTGGCATTTTTTGGGGGGGCGGTTACTTGGGATTGCTATCTTGAAAATGTCTTCCTCGTTTTTTTCAAGTGGTCAGTGTTCCCTCAGGGATTGTACTCATACAAGAAATATATGAAAGATATTCTAATCTAAATCAGACCTGAGCCCAGGGAGGGAGGGTTTTAGAGAATGTTCCCTTTTCTGGTACCATGTGCCATGAACTACTAAGGCAGTGAGGAATGCTGTGTGCCTTGTTTCAGATATAGACAGCCACATGCCCAGATATTGGGAGAAATGTGCACAATGTATAACAGTGAAATGTAATTGTTCTCTGTGGGATTTCTTTGGATCTGAGACCTAACACATGATTGTGAATATAAATGGAGATCTTTGTTTCTTCCTCTAACTATAACTGGCACAACGTGAGATTTTGGACCCTCTTTGTCCCTCAAGCCTACTAATGTCTAATTACCTCCCTAATATTTGGACATTAGATTAAAGCTTTTCTTTTTCTAACTCATACTTATCATTTAGATTTTAGTTCCCCGTTCATTTCCTAAGTGAAGGCTTCCTAGAATTTCTAGATCACAAGCCCTTGGTGTTTCCTTCCAGTTTCTTGCTCCTCCTGTCCTGCTTACAATAGTTATCCTACTCTTACTTTTTAAATGTCTGCCGTTTTCTTGCAGCAGAGGTATGCCTCCCTTAATTCACTACTGTATATCCCAAGCTCAAGTATAAAGCCCGACATTGGTAGGTACTCAAAGAAATATCTGTTGAATCCAGTTGAAACTCTCACTTGATGTTCTGGGAGTCATTTTGGGTTCTTTGCTGAATGATGAAGGGCGATCACAATTTTTGGATTTGAACAATATAATTGAAACCCAAGTGATTCTCCTAATTGTTTGAGTAAAATTATCATCTCCTTTCATTCCCAGTGTTCTTAGGAAAGCAATATGTCTTTGAAGTTGATAATGGTCTGTAGCTTTATGTAGTCTTTGTTTTGTGTCCATCTTTTCAATTTTAAAGAACACAACAGAGACATAGAGAGGTTCTTTTTCATTCATAATACTTTGCTGGCTCAACAAATAAATCATATAAATAATTATGGTTTTTTGAAGAAAAGATATGCCCACTTGAATATTATTGCCTGATAAAAAACCAGTAAGGCAGCAAACAGTCATACATGTAGATTGTAGAAGTAATCTGTTGTATTTCATAACACATAGCAACCAATCGTAACGTCTGTGTTTAAATTGCATAAATAATAATTATAAGAACAATTTTAAACAACATAATAGGCATAGATAGCCTAGAGAGAAAAGTAAAGTTGGTACTATTGTAAACTTTTTCAAATCCTCATTTTATCAGAGTTTTACAATGCAAAAGGGTCTTATACAACTGTGAGAAATGATAGGCTATTTCTCCCTTTTTATTTTCCTCAGATTTCTTTCACCAGCTGTTAGGAAGGCCAGAAATATTTAAGGCTAAGGATTGGAATTCCATTCGTCAGCACTGTGGAAAAAAATAGCACACCATTAAAACCCAAGTATATATTATGAATCTTAAAGGGAAGAATGTGATTGTCCTAAAATAGACAGTAGAGAAAATAGTATTTTAAATATACAGGATCTAGGAAAATTGAGAGTCCATCATAAGTGAAGAAAAAGGAATCTTCTTCAGATGCTCGTGAAAAGAAATCTCCATGATGGCAAGCATGCAGCATTTATACAAATTTAATTGCTGGTACAATTTGGAACCAACAGATGGAGGCCTCCAGGAAGAATAACACAGATTATCTACACTGAATAGAGTAGGAAGAGATTATCTTAGTGTAAGGATGAATTTGTCATAGGCACATTAAAAACATTGTGATTCAACATCATTAAAAAAATGGAAAAACTAGGTAAAGTATAAATAGCCTTAATCTTCATTTACCAGTACAAGGATATCAACAGAACCTAATACTATTTCTTGTTGACATATATTAAGAAGAAATTGATAGAACCTAAAATTGAAAGATTATCCAAAAATAGTGGTAGAAGACTGTTATTTAAAAATAAGCTGGGCCAGGGATTTAGCTCAGTGGTTCTGCCATTGTCTTGAAAGCACAAGGTCCTGAGTTCCATCCCCAGTACCAAAAAAAAAAAAAAAAAAAAAAAAAAAAGCTGGTAAATGCAGGGGTGAAAAACAGCTAAAAGAGTTGCCTATGGAGAGAAGCAATCAGAAATGAGGCAGGCGAGTGAAGCAGGGGACCAATGGATCTTTGATCATCATTTTCTCCATCACTAGAATCTGTCGGCTCTCAGATCTAAAATACAGTAGTAGGCACAACGTTAGAGCGCATCTATACAGTTCAACAGTGTAACGTGATCCTTAGGGTTGGGGAGGGAGTCAGTACAGCAGACAGGTAGTTAATGACCTTATTTCCACAGTGTTCCTTTCCTAGGAAGCTTCAGGGAAATAGGCAGGTTGGAAACAAGGCAAGACAAGGGGCAGACCACGATACTACTTTCTTTTTCTTTTTTCTTTTTTTAGTTCTTTTATTGGTACATTTTAGGTATACAATTCGTTTACATTTATCATTGGGTGTTTGTACCTGTATATGAGGTACCTTGGTTCTTATTTTTTCCCCATTACCTGTGCACTCTTCACCCCCTCTGCCCTTCCCTATTTACAGAGATTTCATTTCCATTTCTTTTCTTTTCTCATAGTTTTTCCTTTCCCCTTCCCCTCCCTTCACTCCTTCATCTTTCGACCTTTTTTCCTATTTCAAATTATCAATTATTCATTTTAATCATTTTAACCCTTGTTTACACTATCAGTTTCTCACACTAGAGAAACTTCTGTATTTACACATGTGTGTCCTATTTATTTCACTTAAGAGTATGTCCTCGATATGCATCCATTTAGCTATAAATGACTCTAGTTTTTTGTTCTTTACGGCTGAGTAGTACTCCAATTTATTAAAAAGTCCACATCTTCTTTATCCAGTTTCCAGTTGATGGGCACTTGGACTGCTTCCAAGCTTTAGCTATTACAAACTATGCCGCTATGAACATGGGTGCACATTTATCACTGTGATTTGATTCTTTTAATTCTTTTGGGAAGATACCCAGCAGGGGAATAGCTGGGTCAAATGGGACCTCTAGTCCTAGTTCTTTGAGGTATCTCCATACTGATTTTCACAGTGGTTGCACCAGTCTACACTCCCACCAACAATGGAGAAGGGTTCCTTTCTCCCCACAACCCCGCCAGCATTTGTTATTTGTTGATTTCTTGATAGCAGCCATTCTTTGTGGGGTGAGGTGGAATCTCAGTGTTGTTTTCATCTGCGTCTCTCAAATGACCAGTGATGGTGAACATTTTTTCACATATTTGTTTGCTGCTTTTACTTCTTTGTCTGAGAAATAGCTGTTCATTTCAGATGCCCATTTTTGAATTGTGTCTTTGAATTTGGGGGGTCTGATTTTTTTCAATTCTTTATATATTCTAGATAGTAGTCCTTTGTCTGAGGTACAGCTGCTAAAGTTTTTTCAATATTTAAGACTCTGAGGCATTCGTCTTCCTGGTGATCTACCACTTTAACGCTATGCAGTCCTTGCTTGGAAACCTAAAATGATGGATTTTTTTCACCCTCCTTAATGTTGAACTATGGAGTCCCTGATCTCAGCTGAACAATCCACCTCAGTTGTCCTCTGTTCTAATTTTCTGTGTTCCTGTCTGTGCCTTAACAACTTGACTCTTATCTTTAATATTCCTAACTTTGCCTAGGACCCAGCTGGTCTACAGACACACTAGGTGTGCTGCCACCAAGGTAGGCACCTTCTTTTCTTTCAAGTCTGCTTGAAACATGCTTTCTCAAAGAGGAATGTTGGGCTTATTCAGTTTAAAGCTGCTTGTTATCTTTTCACTCCACTTCCCCTTTTTACTTGCTCCACTTTTAAAAACTTTTCTTTGGCACTTACTTGTAACAAACCATATTGTTTACATCTACTTTTTGTCTACTATAGAAACTCTAGAAGGGCCTAGATCTCCATTTTGCCATTCATATACCCAGTACCTAAAACACTACACAGTTAATGCATAATAAATGTTGAATGAACTGAGAAGTGGTTAGCATCTTTCTTCCATATAATATGACAAAGATCCTCTGTTTTAGTAATATTCCCAACAGAAAGGTTACTTACACAATCAAACATTTCATTATCTTACGGCCTCCATCTGTTTTCCACATTGTAGATAGGATAATCTTTCCAAAATGTAAGTCTGGTGATGTCCGCCCCATTTCCGCCCCTCCTCCTCTCTGCTTAAGATGCCCCACGTGGCTTGGTTTGTTTTAGAATTAAGATAGAATTCTTTGACATGGTGTATAAAGCTCTGCATGGGTTGCTTTTTCCTAAGCCATAGTGTCTTTACATGAACTGTTCTCTCTTTTTGGAATGCTTTTCTCTACTTTTTATGTTTAATTAACTGCAGGGCCAAAGCCAAATTCTAATGGGGGGTGGGGTTCCCTGGAAAGAAAGCTGGGCAGGAGGCTTGAGCAAGGCTTTGCTGCGGAGCTAGCATTTAAAAATGCACTGCCCCATTCACACTGCTTCCTTTAATGTTTTTTCATCCTAGTCTTATCTGCCATATAACCAAAGAATTACCTTTAAAAAACCAGCAACACTGCCAAATTTATTTTGATAAGGAGAAGCCTTCCTTCTTTTTCTCCAATTGAGCTTCTAGTTAACTTCTGCTGATCAGTGTCTCAGGCAAGATTTTTGGGGAGATTTTACCCACCTTTGGTTTCAAGTAGAATGTCTTGGCATTATGTTCTTTCTTAGTACTCATCATAGACACATATACATATACAGATATGTGTAACTGGCTAATTTTTATTACCATCATTAGACTTTATGAGGGTAAGGGATTGAGACTAGTTTTGTTTTGTTTGATCCTTACTGCCTAGTATAATGTCTGAATCATGATAGGTAATCTGAAAATTATTTTCTAATTAATGCATTAGTGAAAAATAGCCTGATCACTCATCAACTTTCTAATATACTAGCTCTAATCTGAGCCTCAACATTGCATGATCCCCTCTGTTAGTGTTTTACACTTGATCTTAGCCAAAAGGCCAAGAAGCGATCCTCCATTACTGTTTGAAGGATTCCTTCTCCCTCAGATATGAACTGAATTCCATAAAGTCCTAGCAGTCCTACATAGCTACACTTCTGTAGGTTTTCCTCTTGTTCTCACTTAGCTATCCATATCTGGAATTTTTATTTCAATCATCATATTAAAATATCATCTGTATGTTATTCTGGTGTAACTTTGGTTAATGCTGATTCTGATGTGGTTTCAGAGTTGCCTAACTCACAGAAGTACAAATTTTCACCCTTCTCTAAAAATGTATGCCCTACAGTTTTGCAAAATTTATATGGTTGCTGTGAGTACATAAAGAACTTTCATACTATACAAGAATTCCAAAAACTTTCAGGATTCAGGTAAAAAAGGAAGCATAGGAGGTGAAGATGGGGCTGTGGATGAGCGAGGCCATGAAGGAACGGCCAAGTGGGAACTCAATGGATGAAAGGAATGAAGCAGCAATTTTTTCCACAACAGATTTCTAATCTTTATCCTGCAGAACATGTGGAAGTGTAAAGAGAATTATTGTCTGATACTTGGCTTATGCCATTTGGTTTCCAGATTCATTTTGGCTTTGAGAAGGATGCATTCTCCTTACAATGATCTTCTGTCTACTGACCTGGTCAGTAAATCTGGGGGTTGTTTTCCCAGCACAGGTGATGGATTTATTTGTGATCCAGCCACAGTCAGGACCTGCCACTGGCAGATTTCAGAGATTTTTAAGAGATGAGTCAATTAGGAATCCATCCACAGTTAGGAAGGGGAAAAAGTGGCTAGGCTTCATTTGGCTTCAAATGCAAGTCTGTCGTGTCTTTTCTCCAGAATCTGGATGTATGCACACAATGCAGGCACAGAGATGCACTACTTTAAATTATGTCTCCCAAACTGGCCAGTGTTCACAACTGCACAAAGCACACAAGCTGACCAAAATCCTATTAACATCCGCCTGGAAAATGACCCTGGGAGTCAAGTAGTTTATGACTTTGATTGTCACTACATATTTAATTCATCTGAAGTACACTTTGTAATGAGAATGATAGGAGATTTCACAGTGATCCCAGAAGTCTTGATGGACACACCAAGAGAAAAGGAGGGACAGCTTTTTAGCCTCACTTTGTCATTGGCTGGGCTTGGTCAATGAGCCAGAGCTCAAGGCTGCCCATTGAGTCTGTGCAGAGGACCAGTCAGCAAAACTTCTGAGTTTGCCCTGGCCTAAGGTTAGCATTTCCTAGTACTGTAATGTGCCTGTGCTATGTGTGTAATTTAATTGTTGAAGTCACCAGTAACAAGGACTTATATATATCATCCACTTAAACATGGTGGGACAGGAAAAATTAAAATACACTAGAACTAATACATTTTACCCTTCCTATCAACTGAAAGACAACTCCAGTTTACAAAAAGGAAATACAAAACATATTTGGTCTAGTAAGTTATTCTGTGTGAAAAAGGAAGATTGTCCAAGACATATAAATCACAGCAACTTTCCTCTGCAGTGAGCACTTTTTCCCTTCAGAATTATCATTTTATAATTGGAAAAGCCATAGAGTTTTTAGTATGCCTCGTACAAATGTCACTTCCAGGCTTCGGTGCTAATCCAGAGGAAATACTATCCGAGTGGTCTCCAAGGCCCAATGTCTAGGTGTTGGCTACATGATAAACTTATGTGGAACTTTCTTAGTGAGATATAGTCCTCCAGAGGGCTGAATTTTTCAAGACTTAGCACAACCCAACCCTTTAAAATGAGATTTAAGCTTCCCTTGTCAGGTTCTTTTAAGAGCTTTTTAATTTTCTTTTATTTGCTACTTTGACCAGGTTCTAATTCCTGGTCCCCAGTGACGATTTTTGACCATCTCAACCATTTCATGTCTGGTTTCTCAAGGTCTGTAGCACTTTGCACCATTAATTAAAGTTATTTTTTGTTCCTTTCCCACAGAAGAGCTTCAGGGAAACAATTAGAGAAAAAAATGCAGCATGTTGTTAGCTAAAATAAGACTTTCTTACTACTTTACTGATAGCAGTACAGATTTTTAAAAACCACTTTTTCAATCATATGGTCAGTTGTTTTGTACAGATTAAAGAATGACAGAATAGCAGGTATTGAAAAGAAAGAGTGGCCTGCCAAAGCAAATTTTCTTAAGCATGGCTAAAATATAATTTACTGAGCACAGATGAATGGCATCCAAAGATTTCTAAGAGGTCTAACAAGGGGTTGTAGATAATTATTAAGTAATCATGGATTTAAATAAACCAGGATTGTGTGTCTAGGACATGAGTAACACCACTTTAGGCTCAGCAGATGATATAGAGCTGAATGAGAGCAGCCCTCAAATTGCTTATAATGGATACAATAATAAGACATAGTGACTCATGCTTTAACTAGCAAAAGTTCCTTCCTGCTCTCATAGGATGTCTAATAGCTCTCTAAAGCAAGCGCAGGAACTGGATTTCCTTAAAATAAAATCTCAGTTGTGCTAGTCTGACTGTGGCCCTGAAATTAGTTGACAAGCCTGAGATTCCTCCTTAAAAAGTGGTATAGGAGCTGTAACCCTAGACCAGAAACACCCAAACCTTCTGTGATGAAAGAAGTATTTACATCTGTGCTGTCCTATGTGGTAACCACTAGCCAAATGAGGCTATTGAATGCTTGAAATGTGGCTAATGTAACCATACAACTAAATTTTAATATTTTGTTTGATTGTAAAACATTTAAATTACTTAAATAGGCAAAGTGTGTTTGAAAACAAGAACACTATCTTGGCATTCTGAAAGCTTTCCAGAAAGCGATTTATTAATTAGGGAAGAGCCAAGGAGAGCCATGCAATCTTCATAGTTCATTCTAATGTTGCCTCTAGGCACAATTTATGGTCCCATACTTGGGAAAACACCTAGTATTTCCTCATGCCCCGGACCACTTCCCTTTCTCCTTCATTGTCTTTCCTTGCAAAACTTTCTTGAGTAAGGTGAATTTGGGGTGTTATCTTGTTCCTCAGATTAAACTTCATGTGAGTTTCTTCTTCCTTCAAAATTTTAGACCAAACTCAACAAGGAGCACAACCTCATCTAACCTGTGCTCACACCACAAACTGACTGAATTTATAGATAAAATAAAACATAATTAAAAATGTAAATACATTTTTGTGCTTAAAAATATGGAAATTGTCAGGCACCAGAAATAAAAAGGGAACTCAGAGCCCCTAAAAGTTGGAGGTGATATCCTTGCATCTTACAGAATTAGCTCAGGAACATACAGAGCCTACTCTGAGGGATGGGCTTTTTTTTCCCATTAAGTTTATTGGTATATTTTAGGTATAAAATACAGTTACATTCATCATTGGAATCTTGTACCAGGGATGGGCTTTGAATGCCTTGACACTTACGTGATGATGCAGAGGCTAAGAAAAAGCCTAGAGCTAGACTTCTTGGGTGCAAAAACCCAGCCTTGCAGCTTACTAGCTGTGTCACCTTGAGCACATTCTACAACCTCTCTGTGACTCAGGTTTTTTAATCTATAAAATAGAGATTAAAAATAGTCTCTCAAAGAGATGCTGTGAGTGGAATTGTTATATACAATGTACATATAACTGCGCTTGGAATGATTTTGGTACTATATACAACTATAACAGTACTATAACAGTACTATATACAACTATAACAGTACTATAACAGTGAAATGCCCATAAAAATGGATTAGCAAAAATTAAAAAGGATCACAGGTTGCAGCAATAATATGGGGGAACTGAAGTTCTCACACTACTGGTAGATACATTAGTGCATCCATGTTGGAAAGCAGCTTTGTAGAGTGTAACAAAGTTAAATGCGTAGCCTACAGTTATTCACTTTCAGATCTGTAATCTAGAGCAACGCTCACACATGGACACCAAAGGCTTTTGGAAGGACGTTAGTAACAGTAAAAGCTTGTAAACTGCCCAGAGGTCTATCCATAGGGAAAGATAAAGGTGGTAGAGCCATGTAGCAGAATACTGCATTGTAGTTAAATCGAATGAGCTGTGTGTGTGTGTGTGTGTGTGTGTGTGTTTGTGTTCCCACACCTTTCCCTGTCATGTCCACCAATACATGTAACAACATTACTAAGTAAATTGCAGAACACCGACTTCGTACATTTAAAAAATTAATTTGTTGAATCTTATTTGTGAAAAGTGCTTATATACTGAAAATACAAAAATGAAGAGGAGAGGGATACATACCTCAGATTGGTGTGCATTTTCTGAGAAAGGCAGCAGAACAGTGGGGGTAGAGAGAATTCCCAATTGCATTTGTAAAACTACTGCATTTCATTCTTAGTTTTATTTATTTGTTTACGGTACTGGGGATTGAACCTAAGTCTTGGACTGAGTTACACCCCCGATCCTATTTATTTATTTTTTGGAGACAGGTTCTTGCTAAATGACTAAATTGCCCAGATTGGGCTTGAATTTGTGATCATCCTGCCTCAGCCACCCAGAGTTCTGGGATTACCACACCTGGCATATTTCGTTCCTTAAAAGGAAAAAAAAATCTAAAGTTCATGTAGCATAATGCTGACATTTGTGAACACTGGAAATTAACATGAATGCATGTGTCATAAATCCTGAAATTTTGAAATATTCTATAATTTTTCAAAACTCAACTAACAAATATAAATGTGATAGAGAAGAAAGTCTGTATTTTTCCAACTTTTGATTAGAATAAAGCATGCCGGAAGTTTTTGATGATGGTCATATGAGGTTAACACTTTGAGAAACACTGTTGTCAATGTATCACCTCAATATTTATATGAAGTCTATTTCTAGTCCTAGGCTAGAAGAAAGAGTCAATACTGGGGAAGTAAATTTCAAAAAAGTTATATCCGGTTCTGATATAGATTCAGTTTCACTGAACCTCAGAAGTCAGTTTAAATAGAATATTCAATACCTTCTCCGCCTGCTTCGCAGGTGCAAGGACCTGAGTTCGATCCCCGGTACCAAAAACAAACAAACAAACAAACAAACAAAAACAAAACAAAACAAAAAAAAGAATATTCAATACCAAGTCTGTTATGCTAAATGTGCAACGGAGAAAGTGTGGGAGCCCACACAAGGAAAAATGTTGCAGACAAAGCCAGGAGCAGCGTAAATAAGGGCCAGCATACTAGGAAAAGGGAATATGATGAGGAGAGAGTAGGGACACGAAGCGTGGTTTTCATGTGGAATTCTAAGCAGAGTTCTTGTATATAAAACTTACATTCTGCTCCTCTGGCTTCCATGAGGGTGAGACACCAAAACTCAGCAGTTTGTCCCCCTCATTGTGAGCTGCCCTCAATCTATGAAATCCTCAGGATTCTAATGTACATTTTCTTTATATTCTCATCCACTTGCTCTTCTCCTGATATGTTTTATTATTAAAATGGGCCGTGGGATTTGATACATTGAATGCAAACTGAAATTTGAAATGTCTACATGATACTTCATCATACTTAAGTTTTTAAGGCAAGAAAAAGAAGTATAGTTTTCTTTTCTTTTATTGAAACCATCTAGTACTGTCTTTGAGTTGGGGAAAGCATATAGAGAGCAATTTACGCAAGTAGTGTTCTATGCAATCTGACCTGTTCAAAATCATATTAAATATCAATGTGGATATTATGTGAAAGCAAGCATTGTTATGTCTTAAAGGAGAGAGTTGGATATGATCTCGAACATTTTATAATTTTTTTCAGGTAACATTAATGAAGAAAATGAGAAAAGTTCACACTTCCGAGCCCATTCACACCCCATGCCTACAGATGTTTTTGACAAGTGCTCTATTCTGCTTGTTAAGGATGTGAATGTGTTTTAAAAAATCTGTGATGGTTGGAGAATCAAGTCCTAATGAGAACCAAGTAGGCCAGTGAAACTCTTCCTCTACCCAGTAAGAATGGAAAGAACCCTTCAAGTGCCACTCCAGGGTTTTTCTCTGTTAAATGATTTAACTTGAAAACCATGGGCTCAAATATTTCTTCAGCTACAAAGGGTCAATTCCTTGCACTCTGTTTTCACTTAATAGTGATTATTAAGTTGAAACCTGCCTTTTGTCCTTAATGTCCATACTTGCAATGGATGGCCTCCTGCATTCCATGAAGCTCTGTAGTGAATGAAAATAATCATCTAACCACTCTCTTCTCAATATGCTCCAAGCCCATACAGGATGATAGACTTTGTTACTGATTTCTACATTAGCATCACTTACTATACAAAAACTTAAATATAGTACTGTCATATGGCCTATCATTTCCACTACTCAGTATGTATGCAAAGAAAATAAAATCAGTTTTCAAAGAGATATTTACATTCTCACATTTATTGCAGCATTGTTCATAGTAGTCCATCAAGTGGTGAATGGATAAAGAAAATGTAGCATATTTATATACAGTGGAATACTATTCAACTATAAAAGGGAGGACATCCTGTCATTTGTGACCACATACATGGAACTGGAGATCATAACGTTAATTAAGATAAAGCAAGAGCAGAAAGACAAGCACCACATGTTTTCACTTACATATGGAGTCTGCAAAATTGACCTCATAGAAGTTGAGAGCAGAATGGTGGTTCCTAGAGGCTGGGAGGAGCAGGGAAAGGGTGGGTGGGAAGAAGCTGATTAATGGGTACTAAGTTATAGTTAGGAATAAGAAGTTTGGTGTGCTATTAGCCAGTAAGGTGACCACAGGCAACAATAATATGCTGTATTATTTTGAAAAGCTAGAACAAAAGACTTTAAATGTTTTACCATAAAGAAATTATAAGTATTTGAGGGGTTGGATTGTGTTTAACCTGATTTAAATGTCATAAAATACATAAATATTTCAAAACATTACATGATACCCCATAAATTTGTACATGTTAATATTTTTATTTATCAATTGAAGTGTAACTTTAATTTAAAAAGAAAAGCTAGAGCCAATAGTAGTTAAAGCAGCAAAAATAAATTTTAGTCAGGTTTGTTGCAAAAGGGGAAAAGAAACCTTAGTATAGAAATGGGCTCAATTCCAAGTACAGCATGGTCAAGTAGAAATTTATAGACAGGGCTAGATGAAGTAGATGGAAAATTACTTAGAAAAAGCATCAAGGGTATGAAGAGGCAAATTGACTGCAAAGATTCTTGCCAGAAACAGTATAGGGTGTTCAGATACCAAAGGTAGAGGATGAAGATTTTTGTTCAGGTATTGGAGGTGATCAGCCATAGAAGTAGAGATTCTCTCTAAGACTGATATACCAGGACGTAGAGGAGCCTAAATTGGGCTTAGTGGAGCAGAGGGCTCAGAAGAACATATTAGAAAATTTAGACAAGAGGACTCTATCATTAGTCCTTATCTCTTGTTCAAAGAAAGAAGAGACATTCTATTTTCTTCTGAACAATCTACATCAGCTTCTGTAGACTGACAACAGGGTTTTAGATCAAGCTCTCCATTTAGAATACTTTTCTAGTCTGAATAGCTCTTACATTTATGTATTTAATTATGAAACATGAACTCAAGGTAGAACATCCTGTAATTTGACAGTGGTGTTATCCAGGAGTAAAACCGTAAGATCATTTCCATCTGGGCTCAAGATTAGTTTTCTGATGGTGGTTTTCCTCTACACCAGGTCACTGATAAGTCACGTGAGGGAAAATCAGAAAGTCTTTAAAGGAGGCAGTCTTGACTTGTTGGTGATAGGACTGAACATATTTATTAATCCTTCACTGTATCTAAAGATATATAAGGCATCCATATGGATCTTCCCAGGATAATTTCAAAAGGGATTACCTTATATGGAAATAGGAATGAATATCTACAAGTCATAAGAGCAATGGGGCAGCACTTGTGGTGATGGTAGATCTAATTCTTCAGATAGGTTAGCCAATGTGGTCTTAAGGATGCTGTTGTCTTTCTGTTGTCTCTGATGACTGAAGCTGGTAATAGCAGTGGAATTTTACTAATATGTGTTCCCTTTCCAGTTTCTTCTCCAATTTAACTAATGCAGTGAGGTCTCCACCAGTACTAATGGTAGAAAGAATACCCCAAATGGGGAAGATTCATTCTGGGAGATACTACTGTGCCAAATACAAGCAAAAAGGGCCCAAAGCACTGCTTCTTTAACATATCCCGCAGTTGGTGATTTCCATGGTGAATCATTATGTGCTAACAGATACACAAGAACTTGAGCTGGACAGAACACTGATTTTGCTGTTTCCAAAGTCCATCTGAATATACTGAACAGCTGTCTGTTTCCCATCCAATCCTTTCTGAGTCAGAAGGTGTGTTTTGCTCCATGTGATTCTTTTTTATTATTTTCTTAGGAGTCACCCTAAATAAGTTGTTCCCTCAAAAGAGTGTGAATAATCTCACTAGAGGTAAGGGCCTGATTTGAGACCCAGGTGGCACAGTTCCAAAGCTCGGAAACTATTCGTATTTCTTGCATAGTTGGACAAGAGGTTGCTACTTTAGCATATTTATCAGCCAATTTATTTCCAAGGAACTTCCCTGAGGGTTTTTTCCCATGTCCTCTACCTTAATTCTGACTATATAAATCTGTTGTGGTAATAATAATGACTCTAGAAGTTCTGCTATTTGTCATCTAGTTTTGGCTGGTAACATTTGTTGTCACGAATTCTCTCTTGTTTACATAGCATACTACCCTCAAAGGCATAGTGGCTATTAATATCAGTCTCTTTCCTGGATCTGATGAAAGCTCAAGAGAGAGCTATTAACTTGGACAACTGAGCTGATTTAACATTTGGCAGAGCTTGATATTCAAGGTTTAAGTTGATCAGTGATGGCACATCCAGCCTGAAAGGTGCCAGCCTTCTTGTGAAGTTATGAGCCACTGACACACAGAACGAGAGCTTTGGGGAGTTTTTTTTCTGGTTAATCTAGCATAGGACCATATAATGATCTGGTGTGATGACATAATCATAGGCTGTCCTATCAGTGGGTAAAGGGAGTAAGGTGACAAGATTAAAGTTTTGATGGTGAAGTGTAGGTGATGAGAAGGAGAAAGTAGTAAAATTTCATAAGAGGTAACCCAAGACTTGGAAAAATCCTGTGTGATTTCATTAAGCAATTGGGTCTGGACAGTGTGAGGAACATGCATGTCAAGCAGATGACCTAATACTAAATCAGAGTAGCTTGGAAAAGTTTTGCAGTTGTGAACATGGCTCATAAGCAAGGAGAAATGCTTTAGCTACTGGGTCTAAGCCCAAGCTGTGATTTCCCAGAGGTCTTTGGTGTTCACTATGCTTCTGGGATAACATTCTGAGGGCATGCACAATGAAGTAAAAAAAACAGAGTAACTTGGATGTTCCAGGGTGGGAGGTAAAAAAAAGTAAAGAGCCCTTAAGTTTCTCAAAATCGTGTTTGGGTACAGTCTCAGACTCCTGGGTCTGAGGATAACTTCCTAGTCATGGCATAGAGGGATGAGACAATGATGAGAAATTAGTTATCCATACTCTTCCATAAGCCACAAACCCCAAAAGCCTCTCAGTTATAATTTTGTTTCAAGGACAAAAACATATTGCACAATAGAGTCTCAGTCTATGCAGATAGTTTTACATGTATTTGAAATATCATGGTCCAGATAACAGACACAAAATGACTATATTTGAATTTTATCTTTAGTCACTTTGTAGTCCTTTTTGGTATTATCTTAAGGAGATTCTCATAACTTTGAAAATATAAAATGAGGTCATTCATGTGTTGGTTCAAAGTGGAGTGTCTTAGTTACTTTTCTCATTGCTGAGACAAAATATCATACACACAAAGTTAAAAGAAGAAAGGTTTATTGTAGCTCACAGTTTGTAGAAGTTTTAGTTCATAGCTGACTAAGTCGACAGCATGTGGCATGGCAGAGGAGCAATAATTCATGGCAGGCAGAAGGCAGCAAGGCAGCAAGCAGTGAAGTAGTGAAGCAGCAAGTGATGGAAGCAGCCCTCTTTCTGTCCCTTATATTCTATCCAGGCTACACAGCCTTAAGGCATGTAGCACTCACATCCAGTGTGGGCCTTCTCATTATTCACACCCAGAGCTATGCCAAACCAATCAGTGATCTAATTTAGTAACCACACATCCTTAATCCCAGCATCACACACTCTAGATCCAGCCATCTCTGAAAAGCCCCACCTATGACTGCATGAGGCTTTGGGGAGACATATAGACATAAGCTGTAACATGGAGTGTCCTAAGAATTCAAGTCCCTCATATTGACATTTAGGGTACATGATGCAAAGGCTTCCATATCCTTGGGCATAACAGTTCAGATGTATTCTTGGGTTTCCTTGTTGAAAGTAAACATGTACTGGGATTCTTTATGATGAGAAATACTAAAAAACATGGAAAACAAATTGATGACTGTGAACTACTGAGTGTTGAAAGAGATAGTATATAGGACAGTGTTATGATTGGGCACCAAGGGAAATCTAGATTTGACAATTTTATTGATAAATTTCAGATTCTTTAGTTAATTGATATTCATCTCCATTTGGTTTTATAATTAATAAAATAGGAGTATTGCACAAACTAGCAGTGGGAATAGATATTTTTTGTCTGATAAACCTTGGATTATCAGATAGAGCCCCTCAAGTCCTTCTGGTTTTAAATAATTTGGGGGGACCTTGGGAAGAGCATTGAAAGGATTCATTTCAGTCTTGCAAGGTTTATCAATGCATGGGTACCCAATATTGTAGCGATTTAGGTAGGTAGATGTAGGACTGTGGTTTCCTTAGTTATGAACTTTGACCAGGAAAATTTTGCAGCTGGTTTGTTGTTACACAGCTGCAACCATGAGACTGGGATCATAGCTTTCCGATTATGGCAGGAGAAGGGCTGATGTTACTCCAAATCAAAAAATTAAGTTGGAGTCAAGGTTCTACAATGTCATTTTGGCATTTTGTCCTTGTTCCTGATCAAGCCAGAACATGAACTGCTGCTTCTCTAATTGTGCAACTTAAAATCTCACCAACTGAAGGGTTATAATGGCTTCCCAGAATGTGACATCCAACCCTGATTGGCAGCTGTGTTCCACCCTAGAATAGGTGAGTGATGGAAAACCACATGCTTGTTATTGACCCTGGTCAGTGCATTATATTCAAGCACTGCTCCAGCTGTGGAGTATGGTGTTTATCCATTTGTCTTTGTTTCCATGACTATTTAATAAAAACAACTATATAAATGTGCATAGGCTAATAAAATGGATATATTTGTGTTCATTGTTTAGATGAAGATTCAAACCTTGCAAAAACTACCAAAGTCTCCTGGCATCCCACTCCAGGTATGTCTTCTCCCTTTATCTCAGGGTTAAGTGACATTTTCATTGTTGTGTTTATTAGTAACTTGAAGTCATACTGATTAGATTTGTGTTTTAATTTCATATACCTAGTAACATGCAGTCAATATACTTTTGCAAATTGTTTTTCACCTGCAATTTATTTTTGAGATTTATCCATGTATGTGGTGTAGCAGTAGTGGTTAAGCACATGAAATGAGCAAGGTCAAGGCTAAGACCTGAATGAGACACTTAAGACAATGAGCCATTTTTAGATTCAGACAATTTTGTTACTTACAGAAAAAGAGAAATAAAGAGTAGCCAAAGAGACCAAATGACTGGGTGCTGGTCTTACACACCTAACTTTCTGATATTAAAATGAGAGGGGCTGTATGACTCCAGTACATGCTGTGGGGTGGCTCATTATTAATAGGCCATTCTAGGAGGGAGTTCAGTGGTTTTATAGTCTGCAGCTCTACCTTGCAAAAAGCCTCATCAGTACCTGGGAAGTGATACAAAACTGTTCGTGAAGGGAAGGTAGGGAGGAAAGTGGGTGATGCCCTCCTAAGCCACTCACTTTCTCATCTTCTAAGAAGATCACAGGCATCCGCAAGACTCAGCTTAGCTGTGGTTGTAGCCTGTGTCACAAATGTGGATGTGTACAAGGGCCGTGGTGTATAATCATGGAACCATTCCCCCACAGTAGTTTATTAATTTTCATTGCTGTGCTTTGGTTCTTAATTCTCTAAATATATGTTATTTCTTTATTTCAATATTGCTGGACATCTGAGTTGCTATAGATAGAGTTTTTGTTTATTTGATATTGTGAACCAAATTATTGCAAACATCGTTGTAGATATTTCCTGGTCTAGGTGTGTAAAGGTTATTTTAGGGTAAATGCCCAGGAACGGAATTGTTTGGTCTAGGATAGAGACATCCTGAACTCTACAAGATAATTTTAAATTGCTTTGCAAAATGTTTGTGTCAGTTTTCTGTAAACACATGGTTCTTCATGATTTCACTGCTCTACATTCTCACCAGCACTTGGCATTGCAAGCTTTAATTGTTGCCAATCTTTTGGTGCATCTTGTTATGATTAAAATCTCTATATCCACAGGATTAATCATTTGAATATTTTCAAATGCTGCATTGGCATTTGTGCTTACTTTTCTGTGAAATATCTATAAGTATTTTTTCTCTATTTTACTATAGTCTTGTTTGTATTTTGTTATTTATATATAGGAAGCACTCATATATTTAATATACTAAGTTTTGATTGATCATTGAGGCCAAAATACTTCTTTTTTATTTTTTAAAATTTTAATTGAGTTTACTGATACATTTTAGGTATACCTTATGGTCACATTCATCACTGGTAGTTTGTACCTGTACATAATATATCTTGGCTCTTATTTTTTTCCCATTCCTCTGCCCTCCCTTCAACCCCTCTACCCTTACCTATATACATAAGCTGCTTCCATTTTTTCCTTCTTTTCTTCAATATTTTCTTCCCTTCTTTCCTTTTCCCCAACCTCTCTCCCTAGTTCCCTTGAAGAACTTAAAAAAAATCAGACCCCCAAATTTAAAGACCCAATTAAAAAATGGGCATCTGAAATGAATAGACATTTCTCAGATGAAGAAGGAGAAGCAGCAAATAAACCTATGAAAAAATATTCAACATCACTGGTCATTCGAGAGATGCAAATGAAAACAACACTGAGATTCTACCTCCAGAAAGAATGGCTGCTATCAAGAAATCAACCAATAACAAATGCTGGCAGGGCTGTGGGGAGAAAGAATCCCTTCTTCACTGTTGGTGGGAGTGTAGACTGGTCCAACCACTGTGGAAATCAGTGTGGAGATTCCTCAAATAACTAGGGCTAGAGGTCCCATTTGACCCAGCTATTCCTGTACTGGGTATCCTCCCAAAAGAATTAAAAGAATCATACCACAGCAATGTATGTGCACCCATGTTTATAGTGGCACAGTTTGTAATAGTTAAATCTTGGAAACAGCCCAAATGCCCATCAACTGGAGACTGGATAAAGATGTGATTTTTTTTTTAATAAAATGGAGTACTAGTCTACCATAAAGAAAGATAAACTTGAGACATTTATAGCTAAATGGATGCACATTGAGGCAATATTCTTAAGTGAAATAAAAGGACATGCGTGTGAATACCAAATTTTTTCTGTGGTGTGAGAAACTGAAAGTGTAAATGAGGACGAAAATGTATAACTGATATTGTGAAATAGGAAGAAAATGTTTGAAATACTCCTTATTCATTTGTTAGTTCTTTTCACTTTATGGTTTCTTCTGATGAACAAAAGTTTATTTTTCTAAATTTATTTTGCTCAAGTTAATTACTCTTAATGATTTTTTTGAATCTTAAGAAGGATATTCTTTTTAACATAGATATGTTTTTAAAAATATGTTCGAAGAGTTTTGGAATTTCACTTTTTATATATAGATCTCCTGTCTATTAGGATCAGGCTCGTGTACGATGTGAGATGAGGATACAAATGACGGGATTCTTTGGACAATATCTTATTTCTACTGCAACATTATCTGTCTTCTACCAGCTTATGATGTAAAAATAGATTTGTTTGCCGTGTCTGCGTCTACTTCTCTGTGGTGTTTCATTTTGTTTTTTGGTATTGGGGACTGAAGGTGGAGTATTTGCACTGAGCTACATCCCAGCTTCATCCATCTATCCATCTATCTATTTATCTGTCTATCTATCTATGTATGTATCATCTGCCTAACTTAACTTTGAGACAGAGTCTCACTAAGTTGCAAAGTTGACCAGTTTGGGATCAAACTTGTGATTCTCCTGTTTTAGCCCCTCAGAGTGCTGGGATTACAGGTGTGTGGCACTATTTCTGGTTTATCTCTCCTTTAATAGCACACTGTCTTAATTCCACTTTTCCTAAAGTGTTTTAGTTACTTTGCCAGTGAACACCTATGAGTGGCAAATTCTCTCTTTGACTGTACATCTCTTTATTTCATCACTTTTGTGGAATTTTACTTTAAAGTTTTTATTTGAGGGATATTTTATATTTAGTAGATCTCCCTAAATATTTATCTTACAATATTGCTGAATAAATATACTTTTTATTCAGCTTTTCTTCTTCCTTCACCTTCCTTCCTTCCAAGTCTCTCCATGATATTTTTTTTGGTGTGTTTCCTAAATCTGTTTCCATCTTTTTTAGTTAGAATAATAGATAATTTATTTTTTAACAGTAATTCCCCCTCACCAAGAAATCCCTATGAGAAGGTGAACCAAGAAGGTAAATTCCGAGTTTTTGCTTTCTCTTGCTGCAGTCATATTTTTTCCCTCTACATTCATTGTTTTCTTTTCCTGCCTGAAAGTTGGATGCTTGTGGTAGAGCTGAGATCTATATCATAAGTTCCTTCATTTGGTAGAAATGTGGCAAACAGTGGTGTGAGGTAGGAGCAAATTGAGCATTTCATCCATGAAAGAAAAATGATTGGCATAAGGAAACAAATCCAATGAGCCAGAAACTGCTTCCAGCTATACCGGTCTGAGAAATAGCTACAAAATCTAAAATGACCCACAGAGATAAACAAAACTGGACAAAGGCATTTTGTATAAAGCAATCAGTCTTTCACTCTACTCAGAAATTATCGGTCTGGAATGTGGAGATTGTAGAATACTTAATAATCATTGTCCCAAAGTAAATAGTTAATGTCCAGTTTATAGTGCAAGAAAATTAGTTCTGTAAAAGTGAGGAAACTTGCCAATATCAATTCCTAAATAAGCAATACTGAGTATCTGGAGTCAGCCAGGCCTCTCTCAGGACCAAATATCCTGACCTCTTCAGAATATGAAGGGTTATGAAAACATTTCTAAGATGTTGGAGTTAAGAACCTGCCTCCTGCTAAATATATGGATTACCAAAAATGCCAAAGGAGAACGCCTTTGTCTTCATCTTCTATGTAATTTTCCTACAGCGCCAGAAAATTCCAAATCACAGATGAATGCACTCTAACAGCACATTGAATTTGAACTTCTTTTCTTTTCAATTCTTAAATGCATCAAGTACAAATAATCTCTAAAATATGTGATAAATTGCTTAAATATAACCTAAGGAGAGCCAGGAAGATGAGGTATTTTATCAATATAAATTATTATCAGCTTTCTTCCCAGGAAATTATGAGACTAGCTAGCATTTATTGAACATGTGCTGTGTGCTAGGCTCTGTAGTATTTTACACAGAGTTGTTTATTTAATCTTTGCCATAGATACATAAAGTATATGCTAGTACCATCATTTTCTTATCACAGAAGAGGAAAATGTGGCTCAGAGAAACTAAAGAATTATTTTCTCCACGTACCTCCTATGTAAGTGGTGGCCATATATTTTTAACTTGGTCATACCTATTTCATTCCAGTCAAGAGCCCTCCTTCTTACATTATGAAATAATCCCACTTGCAAGTTCTCTCTTCTGTTTTGTATCATCTACTCTATTTCTGAGAGCTTACTGAGTAAAAATGATGCAGGATAGTATTTGAATTAGATGAGACTCCACTTTGCTAGCATGGAAAACCCAAGCTGGTATTAACAATAAAACAAGGAAGATTATGTGTTCAATCCCATATGAAAACTGGAGCCAGAGAACAGCTTTCTCTGAGTGGCTCAGGCCTGGGGAATGTGACTGATTAGTAGCCACACATTGTGGCAAGGAGGAAATTGATAACTCACATTGCAATCTGGGAAATTCCAGAAGCCAGGGATAGTGGGACAATCCTACCAAAATTGAGTCCTTCTGCTGGGGATAGGGGGAAATGGGAATGCAGAAGCATAGAATCATGAAGGAAAATAAATTAGAGTCAAACAAGTGCAATTCTTATTTCTTTTTCCAGGAAAAGATTGACATAAATGAAAGTTTAAAAAAATTATGGTTAGATTTCATATCTTAAAAATATTCCATGGATGATGATATATTAGTTATCAATTGCTGCATAGTGACAAGTTATTCCAGATTTTAGCTACTTTAAAGAGCATTTCTGTGGGTTGTAACTTGGGTGTGGTTAGCTGGCTCAGGGTTGCTCCTCAGGTTGCAGCCAGACTGCTGACTGGGGATGCATTTGCTTCCAAGATCACTCACATGGTTGTTGGTTGAAATCAGTTCTTCCTGGGCTCTTTGGCTGAGAATCTCAGTTCATTGACATGTGGGCTTTGCATAATGCAGTTCAAACAGTCAGCCTATTTCCTTCAAACAAATAAGCAGAAGAGAGAAACAAGAAGCCTAAGATGGTCTTTGCATAACCTCATCTTGGAAGTAATATCCCATCACTTCTGCTGTACTTTATTCTTTAGGGTTGGATCAGTAAGTCCCATACACACTTAAGGAAAGAAGCTGTTGTGGTTTAGATCTAAAATTTGCCCCCAAAGTTTCATCTTCAGAGGTGGGGCTTTTGGATCATGGGCATGCTGAATGTACTGTCAGGAGGTGGGTCCTGGTTGAAGGAGGTGTCACTGGTGGCATGGACTGGAAGGATGTATTCTTGTTCCCTTCTCCATTCTCTCTCTGCCTCCTGGCCACCATGCAGTGAACAGCTTCCCTCCACCATGACCTTCTACCATGCCATTTTTGCCTTGGACAGTCTACTATGGATTGAATCCACTGAAACTGTTCACAAAATAAACCTCTCCCCCTTAAATTGTGGGTGTTGGGCATTTTGTTCCAGCAACAGGAAAGTGATTAATGCAGAGGATGACAAAAGATATGAGTACCAGGCAGAAAAGAGGTGAGGATTTGGGGGCCACAGTAGGCTGAAGGTTAGTGTTTCCTCAAAATTCTTACATTGAAATTCTCACTCCCAATATGATGAGGTTTAGAGATGATGCCTGGGGAGGTAATTAGGAGCCAAGGGTAGAACCCTTATGAATGGGATTAATGTACTTAACAGACACAAGAGTTTGGTCTCACTCGATGCCATGTGTACAGCGAGAAAAGGACCATTTGTAAACCAGGAGGAAGACCTCATGAGACATCTGTGTCTGCTAACACCTTGGCCTTAGACTTCTTAGCCTCCAACTGTGAGGAATAAATGCTTGTTGTTTAAATCACCTGGTAGTTTGTACTACATTTTAGCAACCTGAGCTGACTATGACAGCTCCGTCTTAGGAGCTGTGTGCCATGGTGTGTTTGTGTGTATGTGCATGTAGATACATTATGTTTTCAGGGACAGTGAGTGTACACGGTATTGGGCCAAGAGTGCATTGAGTTCATATGCACTTTCCTGTTAGGAACACTGGCCAAGTCAGTTATACCGGTTTGGTTTCTGCAGTAGTCACAGTCCCTGGCAGGGAAGTGATAACATTCACAAGTTGAGCTGGCTTACAAGGGACTATTTACAAAGATATGAAGAAAGATAGGGAAATGACAAGGAACAGGATTCGCAACAGCCTGGCATATCCCTACCCCTAGGCCTCCGGCAGTGAGGTGAAGGAGAAGATACCAGAACCTAGAGAGGACATTTACAGGAGAAGACCATACAGGAGCTACAACTTTATGTTATAGGCACTGGCAGCCTAGGGCATCTCCACTGGCCAGATATCAGGGGAATAGAAACCTCGATTTCATGCTTGTTCATTTCCCTGTGGGCGTTACTCAATGGGTAAAACTGATGTAGTCAATGTAGGTCAGCCTCCTGGGGCACATAGTGACATGCAAGTAGTACAGAATAGATCTGGAGGCACAACCAGAACATAGTACAAACAAATACACTTAGGAGAAAAATCTTAACCACAATAAGTGGGGAGGAAGAGAGAAGCTTATGTGAATAGATGTTTAGAGTAGGCTAAATGGAAGAGTTTGCTGATAGAGAGGGGTATTTGACATAAAAACTGCTTTCAAATAATTGCATCTCTTGAAGATCCTTAAAAATAGGAAACACATATTTATCTCTATGAAGTGATTTGGGAAAAACTGCACTGATGAAAGGAATGTGAGTGGCTAAGATGACTTTGAAGGGTCCTTGTAACTTGAGGATTCAGTGTTCCAGGAGGGGTGATGGAAATCAGGGAATAGGATCTCCTGCAAAATATTCACAACTCTTTGAAATGGAAATTAGGCTGTTCCATTTGAGGAATCAAATTAGAGCAAATATTCAGGGTGTTAGCAGGCTGTGCTCAAGCCTGTTTGAAGGCACAGCTAAAGGAGAGAAGTGTGCTTTTATTCTGCATGAAGCAGGATCTCACTCAGCCTGTTTTCATCTTTACTTAGCACCTGCTGGCTTGGAATGGTGTTGCCCATGCAATCAGGCAGGGGATCTGCCAAGAGCCTGACCTCCCCAAGTCTGCTAACCCTCCTTCCACACCCCATGACAGCCTGTCCTGATATAGATGGACAGGCAACTGGTTTAAAATGACAGTCTCATGTTCTTTTAGAAAGAGAAGGCTAATTCAAAGAAACAGCCAGACAAGCTTCCTTTCTTTGCAGGAATAATTATTAGCTCCTTTTGCCATGGCCCACCTGGGAGCCCATTTTGCCTTTAGATCCCGCTGGCAGAAGACTGACGATGAACTCTGCCGACATAGCATGTCCTTTATCCTCCACAGAGCCATTAGAAATGACTTCTTTCAGTGCTACCTCTACCTGCTGGAAAAAATTCCCCTGGGTAAGTGAGTCAGAGCTTCTGGACAAGGGACAAGAAATGACTGGAGGGATTGTGTGAGGTTGTGGGACACCTGGAAGAAGCATACTTTATGGATGAAATGGATCCACAGCCCACATGCATGGTGGAAGTGTTTCAATGGCATTATTTTATGGGCAGTCAGAGATCAAGGCCATCTGGCAAGGCAGGGCTCTATTTTGGGCTGTCCATGCACCCTCAGGCACAGTGATTTGCTTCTCTAGTGTCAGGCTGATTGAAACTTATTCCTGAATTTTGAAGAATAGTTTTAATATTTGCAAAAATGTAGATTTGGGTAAATTAGGTAACTGAAAAATGGAGGTGTTAATGTAATAGTATATAAAGTACTAGTTAAGAAGAGAGACTCGGCAACAATGGATCAAAATGTGCTTGGTATGCATGTGACTGTGTGGTGTGTGCATGGGTGTGTGTGTGTATTAGATCTCTCTGTTTTACCTGAGTCACAAGTAAATCAGAAACCCTAAAAGAAGAAGTAAATGTTTCATCTTTGACTATTAAGAAAAAAATCTAGGGCAATAGTCTGTCTTCATTTTTGTTATTTCCTCCAGTTTTCAGGGAATTGGACAATACAGCAATAAAAAGCTTGTCTGGCTTGTCTATACTACTTTTCTCAGCTTCTGAGAAGGCAGTTACTTCAGGGTACTCTAAATATCATTGAAGGGGGACATTTTAAGATTATAGACTGAAGTGCAGCCCCTATCCCTGATTTATACTTTCTCCCCATGAAAGCAGGAACACTGTGTCTCAGCTTAGTCTGTTTGCCTAAGGTTGCCTGAAAACAATATTGTGCACTTGATGCAGCCAAAGTTTCCAGCTGTGGACAGGGATGCATAATTCTGTATTGCATTTGAGAAACTGGATATAAGCTTCCTATCAATGCTTCATTTTATGGTTGCATTTCGAAGAGATCTTTAATTCTAGGCATATAAATCTTTTCATTTCATATTTAGATAGCTTTCTTGTAAAATGTCTGATCTATCACTTAATTTGATCCTCATAGACACTCTATGAGCTAGATAGGGTAAATATCATTATTTCCCCTCCCACTTTCCCACCTCTTCTCTCCAAATTTAATGTTCAGATGAAGGAAGGGAAATTCAGAGATCATGTTTTCAAATCTAGAGAGAATAACATCAAAGCAAGAACTAAAGTCCAAGGCTGTTTCTAGTAGAGCACACTGCTCACAAGTAATTCTTCTTGGACATATTATGTTACATCTCATCTATATCCAAGCAGAAAAATTACATGAGTTCATTTGGAAGGTGATGATGACCTAGAGGCTCCAAACTTGACAGAGCATTGCTTTTCTGGGGACATCCTTCTGGCTACACTTCAAGTAAAGTAGTTTGGTAGGTGTGGCTGCCTTAGACTGAAGAAAGCTGTCAATCACAGTAACAGAGAAGAGACTCATGAGTGGGTGGATGACAGCCAAACTTTAAACATAATTATTGGAAAGAAAAATAACTCATCTCTCAAAGTGGCTGAAGATGAATTAAAAATAGAACAATCTCTTCTAAAATCAGGTGAAAATTAACTTGGGACATGTAAACTATAATTTCTATTTGGCCACAATCCTTTTCTCCACCCAATATAATTGTTTTGCTGTGATAATAATTTTGATTTTATCTCATTTTCTTCTTTGTGAGTCTGCTGATAGTTTGTCATTTATTTTCAGCCTTTCAGAAAACATTCGGCCTGGGCATTACTTTTCCCTGAGAATCACTGAGTTTTCTCTATCCACAATAGCTTTTTGGGGATAAAAACTGAAGATTAGTTGGTACGGCCTAGGCTATGCTGCAATAACAAATTATTTCTGAAATGTCCATGGCAGAATACATACATTTGCTCTTGGTACATCATTTTTTGTATGCATTATTGTGGCAGAGGAGCCTTTATTCTACATAGCCATGTAGGGACCCAGGATGATAGCATTTCCGTCAGCTAGAATGTCACTAGTCATCAAGAAGAAAGACCAACTATAGGCTTCTCGGCTAGCTCCAAACACTTTAGCCTCAAAAGACACATACTTGTTTAGAGTCTGTTGCCCAGATTCGCAAGATTCTAAGCAATGTGAAGGGAGTACATGTTATTTTGTCATTAAATGTTTCTGCCACAGGGAAACACCACTGCTTTTTAGAGACAGACACATCTTTCTGACAATTCAGTCATCTTCAATTCAGGAGAAATTTTTCTTATTGTGCAAAATACTGTGGATTGGAGAAGATTTAAACACTAGTAAGACATAGTCTCTTCTGGAAATGGAAGCAAATCTACAAATAACTTTTTCTATCTTCAAAAGCTTTAAATTAATAGTGCAAAGAGGGCAAGTTATTATTTCTGTAAATAGACTTTCTGCAGCTTTCTTCTCATTGCAGAAGCTAAATCAGCGTATAAGTCTGAAGTGTGCCGTATCTAATTAGAAGCCTTCCCCAAGCCGATCAACTCACTTAACCATTTACTTTTGTTCCAGGAGATTATAACTTATACTTTGGAACACATCTGCATGTCTAATCTCTCCTATTGGGTTCTAGTTTCCACGAGAGTAGAGATTCATCTATATTTTTCACCTTCTAAAGCTATATATTTAGCATTTACCGCGGTTCTTGACACCTACAAAGAATTCAATAAATATCTGTTAAGCGAATTAAATGCCCCCTTACCAATCATTAATTGTAAGTAACTAAAGTATTGAGTTTATATCATGCATTGCAAGAATAATTTTCCTCGAAGCCTTTGCAGGACTGCTTGAAGGAATAAATGCAGGATATACATGAAAGCAATCAATCTTCAATAAACAGTTTTTTCCTTTCCTTCTTCTGAGCCAAGCCTCTTTTAAAACTGATGTGTAGCATTTTGTAGAACAGGCATTCCCCAAAACATTAACCTCACTTCAGTACATGAGAGTTTACAGACTGGACCGGATATTATGCTTTTCAGATTGGAAATTTAACTCAGCCAACAGAGATGCTTCCCTCCCCAGCTCTGCTGAGCTGTTTTGTAGTGGGCTCCCCTGCTTTTGTTGATTTCAAGAGTTCATGGAAATAAAAACAAAGCCCTTCTTTCAAAAAGGTTGGGAAACCCCTCCTATAGACTCTACACAGAGAGTTTGTTGTTTAGGGCAATTACGGAAAGAGCTGTGGTTCACCAGCCTCTTCGATTTCTTTCCTTCCTTCCTCCCTTGAACTGCTGTGCTGGTTTCCCTCCAGCACACTATGTGGTGACATTCGGTCATGAAGAAACTTGCTGTAATATTGCTGGCTAATTCTAGAAATCCACACAGTAGCAAAGATAGGCAATCTGAAGTCTCCAATGGAAGATTTAGCAATGCAGTGGAACATAACAGGTTTTCAGAAAAAACAAAAAAGGAAACCAGGTTATCACTGTTTTTAGTGTTTTGCATGTACTATCTGAATTCATCTTCACAACATCTCCATTAGGTTTATTATTATTTTTCCAATTTTATATTTGAAGAACTGATGCACAGAAGAGTTAAGTAACTTGGTCTTGTGGTGGTGGGTGGCAGAGCAGGACCAGCATCCAGGTGGTCTTGCTTGAGTGCCCACTACATCTCTTGATGTAAGGGAAAACTTGATTAATGTGGGCAGCTATGTACACTTTCCATAATGTTTTACTTGACAGGAATAGAAACATAGTCTGTGAAGGGCATTGGCTTTCTATTGGGGTCAAAATGGGCAGGCCAATGAGCAGATTCATCCCATCAAATTATGGCAGTCCAGTTCAGTTGGAGACTTGGAGTAAGCATATTTTCCAAACATAATGGCTGTTTTTGAATAAATAGGAAGCAGAATAGGAAAACAAGCCAGTGTAAATCTCTAGCTTGTATTCCTGTGTTCAAAGGGCTGATGCATATCTGGATTAGAGACATTCATGTCAGTTAATTCTAAAACTGCCCACATTTCTGAATACACAGAAGTTAATATTCATTGTTTTATTGAACAAGAATCTATTACTCTTGGACATTTAAGACCAATGCTTTACATTTGGATAGCCATGCCCTGTGGCTTGATGTCAACACGTCTTTTCTACATGATAGTAAGTGACTTGGTCTCTCTGATGCTCTCATTACTCATTCTTAAGATGATGATTATAACTCCAGTCTTGTAGAATTGTCAGAATTAATCTTGTAGGATTAAAAGAGATAATGTGAGAGTACCTAGCACAATGACTTCCAGGAAGTACTCACTAAATGTTAGTTAGTAGCCTGTTTTCATTTGTTCATTTGAGAATCACCTGTCTTTAAGGAGGAAAATAAAAACAATGGCTACTAACCTTGTTCATCAGTTAAAAGACAGTTAATGAAAACCATTTTCTATGAAACGCTTGGAATTTCCATAATGAAATTCACCATATTAGTATTTTTCAAACTGATTTCATTCTTGTGGCTGGTACCATATTGCCACACGGCTCACTGTGCAATCTTACACTTTTAAAATATTTATTAGTATTTTTGCCGTATAGATGTTGTAAGATCACCTTTCTTTTTTATTTTTATTTTTTTATTTTTTTTGGTACTGGGGATTGAACTCAAGACCTTGCGCTTGCAAGGCAGGTGTGGCACCACTGAGCTAAATCCCCGGCCCTCTTTTTAAAGAACAAAGAAAAACAAATTACCTTTTTATTTCGCTGACATATTTTTAGGTATGGAGAATATGGTGGATAAGCTATGGGTTTGGGATTTAATTAGACCTAGATCAAATCCCAGCATGCTGCTCATTTACTGCTTGGTCTGGGGCAATTTAGTTTACATTTTGCTGCCCTGGTTTCTTATTCTGTGGAATGTATGCATAACATTTATCTTACCTATTCAGTTATGTAGGAATGATTTACATGTGCACTGCATATATTTACATGTTTGGTCAATGATAGCTCCTATTTTATCCGGATTATGAGTACATATTAATTGTACAAAATAGGATTCATTATGACATTTTCATACATGCCTCTAACTTGCTTTGATCGTATCTGCCTTTCCCATTATTCTTTCTTACCTCACTCCTGTTTTCCCCTTTTTTGATAGTCCTTTTCTACTTTCATGTCATGTTTCTTTTCGAGTTCAACTTATTTAACATGATGACCTCAGAGTCCACTCATTTTCCTACAAATATATATCAAATTTTATATATATCATATTTGCTTTATTCATCCATTGATGGGCTCCTAAGCTGATTCTATAACTTGGGTATTATGAATAATACTATGATAAATACAGATAGTAGGTAACTTTATATTATGAGGTGTGATCCAAGAATATGATGAATGTTTAAATAAAAAATTATTACAGTAAATAACACACTGCCATTAATCTCCCTCAAAATATTCTTCACTACAAACACATTTACCCCATTAGTCCTTTTTTGTGAATATCTTTAAGAATTGTGATAAAAATACCATGAATGGCACTGCCAGGTAGCATCCAATAGAATGGCAGGCTTGTAAAAACACTACAGCTTGTCCTCGTCTATCTTGTTCATGGATCTGGCCCTGTGTGACTTCTTGCTCTTCCCCAATGTCAAAATCACCATGAAAGGAAAATGTTCTGAATCAACTGAAGACATCAAGACACCTGTGACAACACAACTAAAGACACAAAAGACATTAAGAACTGTTTCAGAAAGTGGCAAGAAAGATGGGATGAGATTGTTTAAAGCCAGGGACAGTATTTTAAGAGGGATTACAGGCAATGTGTCTTTTCCTCTAATAAATTAAATTTGTATCTTTTAAAATGCTGTACCTTTCAATTACTCCTCATACAGTGACTTTGATTTCTTTGAATATACACTCAGGAGTGGTATAACTGGCTCATATATATGGTATTTCTATTTGCAGTTCTTTGCAGAACCTCTGTACCATTTTCCATTGTGGGTGCACTAATTTACATTCCCACCAGAGTGTATGAGGGTTCTTTTTACCCCACATCCTCACCGGCATTTGTTAGTTTTTGTTGTCTTGGTAGTGGCCATTCTGCCCAGGGTAAGCTGGAATCTTAATGCAGTTTTGATTTGCATTTTCCCTACGGCTAAAGATATTGACCATTTTTTTCATATAATTATTGGGTATTTGTTCTTCTTTTGAAAAATGTCTGTTCTGTTCATTTGTCCATTTATTGATTGGATTTTCCTTTTGGTGTCAAATTTTTTGAGTTCTATATATATTCTGGATGTTAATCCTCTGTCTGATGAATATCTGGTGAAAAACTCCCATTCTGTAGGTTGTCTCTTCATTCTGTTGTTTGTTTCCTTTGTCATGCAGAAACTTTTAATTTGATGTGATCCCACTTGTCAATACTTGCTATTATTTTCTGAGCTATTGGAGTTCTGTTCAGAAAATTGTTACCTGTGCCTACATCTAGAAGTATCTTTCTCTAGTAGCTTCCAAGATTTGGGCCTTACATTAAAGTGTTTGATACATTTTTGAGTTGATTTTTGTATATAGTAAGAGGTAAGGATCTAGTTTTATTCTCCTACAAGTAGATGTCCAGTTTTTTTTTAGCACCATTTGTTGAAGAGGGTCTCTATCTTATTTTTGTTTAATTTGTTTGGGTTTACCTAATAAGAAAAAAAGATATTTCACAAGCTGTATCAAAGGTGTGACTTGTACGGCTTAAGTCAGCTTTTCCCTATAACTATTCAGCATTTTGTTGCATTCATTCAGCTGAGGGGGTGGATATCCAGAGCAGGACCCAGGCTCTCACCATGGCAGACACCGCTGGGATCTTCCTCTGGTCTAGCTAGAAAGAAACTAGACTCCAGTGCAGTGCTCTGGAAGAAGGACTGGTCTGAGAGCCCTGGAAACTGAGGCTCTGAGAGCAGGTCATAGCTCCTCTGTGGGCAGCCTTGGCCCATTTATCTGTACCATGAAGTCACTGAAATAAGGAGTGAACACAAAGCTGTGTTTCTTGGCTGTAAACCCCACATATTTTCTTTCAACAAGGGCAGCTCCTGCTTTATATATTTGATATGTAAGGATTTTGTGAGAGGTTTGGGAGAAAAGAATGTTTTTAATTGCATTAAAGAAAAAGCAGGTTTGGAGCCAGAGACCTGGATGATGTCCAAGTCCATCCTATCCCACTTCCTACATTCTGGGACTACACTGAAGCCCAGGAATGGAGAAATTGGTTGGTCTTGGAAGCTGGGCGAGGGGGAGCCAAAAAAAGGTGGATCACTATTAATAAACCTTGGAATAGCAATACAACAACAAAAAACCAAAATCAAACAAAAACCAAAAAAAAAAAAAAGAACAAATTAATATGTATTCAATGAGCATGAAAGGAAGGATTACTACAAGTTGAGTGTAATGGTAAGTGCTGAGGTTACAATAGCATGAGATATGGCACAGACCTGAAGAGTTGAGTGTGGAAGAACCCCACACAATAATAGTATGAGAATATAGAAATAGAGACCACCACCAAATTCTTCCAAGGTGTGAAGGAAGCATAGAGATTTCTGAGTTATTGTCTGATTCTAAGGTGAAAAATCTTACCATGAAACGTCTATCTCCAATATTTCCATCTGATTGCTGTTGTTCTGAAATGTGATAGTAGGTCAGGAAGAATGTTGAAGAAGGAACAGAGAGTTAGGAAGATGCTCCAAAAGTGAATGTGTTGGAATCTTGAGTGGATTCCTTGCTCTTCCAGGGAAAATGGATTGTCCCTTCTTGCCTTGGCTACCGCAGGTACATTGAAGCCTAAAAAGTTAAATGGAACTAACTCTCAGCTGAGAAAGCAGAATCCCTTTATAACCTTCAAGATAGATAGTGCATTATATTTTAGATAAAGAACAGCAGACATCTAAAGCCCACAAAGAGCCAAACATTTGGAGGGCGTCCCTGAGAAATCCATGGCCCAAGCAACAGCAGCTTTCTGGCATGATGGCACACTCACACATTTGGATTCCACCAGAAATATTGACAAAATCCCACATTTTCTGCCAGTTGATGAAAAAAGAGTGAAGGAGATAGCAGAATTTGAACTTTCATTCTAAACCAAACACCATATTTAGTAGACACTTTGGCTGGCATCATCTCATTTGATAATTTCAACAACTTTGGGCAATAAACATCATCACTTCATTTTATTGGAGGAAACTGGTGATCACTTAAGTGTGGAGTTGGCAATAAAATACAGGGATGCCTCCTTCCAAGATACTTCTGTCTATCTGCCTCCCTCCCTCTCTCCCTTTGTTCCCTCCTTGCTTATTTTCTTCCCACCTTTCCTCCCTTTCTTTCTGCCTTTTCATTTTTACCATTATCTCTTTAATAGTTAAATTGGAAAATTATCATCTGCACATCTTTCTCATTGAAGAAACTTCCCTTCATAAATCTAATTGAAGATTTTCCCCCTCTTATCGAAAAGGGTTAAATTGATATTCTCTGTCTCAAATAATTTTAAAATTACTATTTAAACCTAGCCTATGTATCCTCTAGAGACTCAGGTAAATTTTCAGTTGACAATCAGGCCTGCCTCTGGAAAAGAGGATAAAATAGCTGTATCTGTCCATGAACCAAAGAAAGAAAAAAAGATATTCATCAGAGATGAGTACTTAGTTGTTAGTGAAATTTTTCCATTTGTCAGAAAGTTTCCATCTTATGGTCAACTGGAATAATATTGCCTTGATTTTTTGGTCCTATCTCTGATATTGGGTCAATATCTCCTTTCAGGTCTGTAGTAATTTTGAGTTATTTTTTATTTTCTCAAAATTTTTATATCAAAAGACAGCAAAAGTGATCCAATAGCACATTATCTCAAGGTAAACTCAATTTCTTTGCATCTTAGAGTCAGAAGTTCAGAACTTGTGCAACAAAATTCTTTACCTGCAAAAAATTTTCTCAAGGGAGATATTTGAAAGTTGTGCATTTTATCCAGATGATCCATAGCAGATGAAATTCCTTTCCTCCCAACTTTTTTTTTTTGGTGCTGGGGATCGAGCTCGGGTCCTTGTGCTTGCACAGCAGGCGGCGAAACCACTGAGCTAAATCCCCAGCCCATCCTCCCAACTTTTTGCTAACCAAAATAAGAATCATCCTTCACAGCTGAGATATTTTTGCCATCTTTCCTTAAGTGCTTCTACTTGCAGGCTTCTGGTGAATGCAGTGCTTGCTAGGTTGTAATCTCCATGAGAGAGGGATTGGCTTTGTTTCTTGTTTCCTGAGGGTTGTATTGCTGTTTAATAAGTAAACTATGAGTGAACTAATTCTTGCTGTACATTTTCCTAAAAGGAAATAGTTGATGACGGTTGCCTTATCTGAGTCGATGTGCACAATTACAGGAGCTAGCAGGAAGGGAGTACCTGGGACAAGCCATGACACCGCTTATCTTTCTTAGTGAAATGTATCTGTCCATTAGGTGAAAATGACAACTTAAGCCTGTAACCATAAAAGCCCACCTATCAAGACTCACACCTACTGAACTGGGCATTTGCTTGTGGTCTAAATGTTGCTGGCATGGTGGACTATTTTCATTTCCAGATCATGGTTTTTAATAGACTGCACCAACTAGTTGACTTAAGCAGTAGATGATGAGTGTGGCTGCTTTACTGCTTTGGTTGGATAGTGGAGAGCACAGGGCTGTGGCTTGCCAGTGATCTCAGAGCAGCACTCTACACAGGCAGACTCTGTAAGCTGTAATTTCCTATCCTGATTTTTTTCCATTAAGTTTATTGGTACATTTTAGGTATACAATACAGTTACATTCATCATTGGGAACTTGTACCTTTACATGATGTATCTTGGTTCTTATTTTTTCCCCATTCCCCTGCCCTCCCTTCAACCCCTCCACTCCTCCCTATTTACAGAGGCTTTGTTTTCTCATAAAAGTCCAGAATTTGGAATGGTCATGTTGTTGTGTTGGTGATGCATGATTTTTGTCAGCACTGTTGAATTTGTAAGCATTTATTGAGCCACCTGCTGTTTACACAACACTTTACTAAGTGCTACAGAAAGGGATTGGTGTAGGTCAGTGTCTCCTTTCTTGGAACCTGAGGACTCTGCTTTTGCTGTTGTATTTTCTCAATTAGTAGCCAATTTGTGGAGATGGTAAAAATTTGGATATATTGATTAAAACTTTAAAAATATTTGTATATTTAAAACAATGTTCTATGTACAATAGTTAGTAGGTATGTGGATATAGCATATAATATTGTTAATCTCCAGAAAATGGCATATATGGAAACTGGTTCTTGCAGCCATTTCGGGAAATTCATGATCATGGTTCAAACTGGCTCCAGTGTCTTCAAACTTGAAAAATACTGTTGTAACTCTATAGATGGGACATAAACATAGTAATATAAATGATGCTTAAGGGATTTTTAACTTTTAGAATAAAAATTTGGTACTACATAATTGTCGTTTACTTTACCGGGAAGTAGTACACCAGCCCAATGTCAAAACCATGAGGTTATCTAAAGGAAAATGTCCTTAGTTAAGGTTCAATTGATTTTTCTTAGATTCCTTCCAATCAAAATTATTTCATACTTTAGTTTGCATCATGCCATGATCGTGTTTTGGAATCACTGCATGTTTTGCTTAGAGCTTTCAACTGTCTTTTATTCTTGATGACTGAAATGAAAACCATATCTTCCTTAGAATATTCTAATGTCTCCTTGTTTCTTGGCAGCTTTGTCTATTGCGTAGAATCCACCCTATGCTACCTTGCATAAAACAAACTGACTTCTTTAAAAATCTAATGAATAACTGTCACTTGGAGTTTTCATTGGATTTTCATCATCCTTCATTGTGCAACTTCCCTTGATTTTAACCCTTATTGAGCTGGAATACAGCTTCAAGAAACCTCTGAAGAAGAAGCTTCTGGGGCCAAAATGTCCTGCTGGAGAAAAGATGGCTTCTTTAACAAATGATCCCAGGAAAATTGATGATCCAAAAGCAGAAGATTGAAGCTACACACATCTTGCACCCGGTACTAACGTAAAATCAAAATGGATTGAAAACCTAGATATAAAAACAGAAACACTGAATCTGCTGGAAGATAAAATAGGTAAAACTCTTGAAGACATAGGCATAGACAAGGACTTTCTGAACAGAACCCCAGTTGCTGAAGAAATAACACCAAGAATCAAAAAATGGGATATCAAATTTAAAAGCTTCTGCTCAGCAAAAAAAAAAAAGAAAAAAAAAATCAATGGGATGAAGAAGCAACATACAGAAAGGGAAATTATTATTGTTTCAGCATATTCTCAGACAGGGGACTAATGTTTAAAATATATAAAGAACTAAAAACAAATCCAGAGTAAAAGACCCAATAAAAAATGGGCAGTTGAAATGAATAGACACTTCTCAGAAGTACAAATGTCCAGTAAGTACATGAAAACGTGCTGAATGTCTTTGGCCATTGTAGAAATGTAAATCAAAACAACACTGAGATTCTACTTACTCCAAAAAGAATGGTTATCATCAAGAACTCAAAAAAGCAAATGCTGATGAGGCTGCAGGGGAAAAAGGTATCCTTTTCCATAGTTGATGGGAATGTATACTAGTACAACCACTATAGAAATCAGTATGGAAATTCCTCAAAAAACTAAATATAGAAGTTCCATTTGACCCAACTGTACTTCTTTTGGATATCTTCCTGAAAGAGTTAGGGACAGCACATTACAGTGATTATTGCATACCCATGTTAATAGCAGCACAATTCATAATAGTTAAATTACAGAAGCAGACTATATGTCACCAGATAAATGGCTAAAGAAAATGTGGTATATATACACAATGGAGTGCTGCTCTGCCATAAAGAAAGACAAATTGGAGTCATTTGTATAAAAATGGATGGATCTTGAGACTATAATATCAAGTAAAATAAGTCAGGCACAGAAGATTAAATATTGTATTGTTTCTCTTATGTGAGAACCCTAAAATATAAATAATTTAAGAGCAAAATAAAAGAGAGATGATAGGAAACAGGGACGTAGACTTTGTGGGTATGGGAAAGAGATCTGGGGTTGGAGGGCAAGCGGAGGGTTATGAGGGGAAGGAAGAGTAAAAATGATTGAGATATGTGTATGTACCAGTTATCCAAGACGAAATGTGTTTGTTATGTATTGTAAACATATGCCAATTTCTAAAAAAGATATGTCTGGAGAATGATTCCATGGGAGGTAAATATTCTTTTACAGTTTAACCGAATATTAAATTTAGCATCAAAATAATTTTTCCCCAGGGTATTGATGGCACTATGTTATTGTTTTCCAATATTTGAGAGGAAATTTGAAGTGAAAATCTGATTTTTGTCCTTTGAACATAGGTTTGTCAAATAATACACAAGATGCTAAATAAATTTGAACTTAACCAACAAATAGTTTTTTAGCATAAGTATTTCCCATGTAGTGTGCAATATTTCAGGCATATTGTACTAATAAATTATTCTTTATATATCTAAAATTCAAATCTGTGGCCTTTTTATTTGCTAAATCTGTCAACTGTATTTGAAGATAATTCCTCTTCCCCCTCAAAACAATTTAAGGATCTTTTTATTACTCTTTCTGTTTTGAAATTTCTTTTGATTATATATAAATGTGGCTTTTTCAAAATCTATTGCTGCTTAGCTCTCATGGGATCTTACACTCTCTTTGAGCTCCAGAAAACTTTCTTCTAGTATTTCTTTAGTAGTTTTCTTCCCTCCATTTTATTAGTTTTCTAGAGTCCTAATTAGCTTGATACTGGGCTTCATGAATTAAGTATTTACAGAGCTCATCTTTTTCCTTTTGTTTTCCATTTCTATTCTTTGTTTTATATCTTAGAAATTTATTTATTCAGTATTATTTCCAATGTTTTGGGTAATCAAAACTTTAGTTTCTAAGAATTTTTTTGGGGGGGAATTGTCATGTCTCGGCATCTTCTTTGATGTATGTGTCAGTTCATATGTCTCTTCAAGAATATATGGATTTTGGATTTTGTTTTTGTTTAAATTCTCAACCATTTCCTAAGTTATTTTTATTTCTTTTAGGGCCGTTTTGACAATTTATATCAATGTTTTCCTTTCAGGCTGATATTTTATTCTGAGTCTGAAGATCATTGTTTACTCACATTTAAGAATAAAGAACAAGGTAAATGACTGTAGGTAATGGATCAGGTGTCCTTTGTTACGTACATGTCCCCTCAGTAGAAAGGATGACAAGCAGGGGCACATGTTGACCTTAGAGACTCAGATGAGTGTGAGCATGTGAGGCACGTGGAGTCTCCTAGATTCTAAAATGAGATTCTAGGATCCCAATGCTAATGACTAGTTCTCCCTACAAAATTCATTACTTATTTATTTTTAGAGAAATTCATGCTTTTCCTCCTATGAGGCCAGGTCCTCGGTTTGAGGAGGGCATGCTTGTCCCTTCACCTGGTTGTTCTGTAAACAGACTTCTGAGTAACTTCTATTTTTGACTCCCATTCTCATTCTTACATCTGCCTCCCGTTGGCTTTAATTCTGGAATGTAATTTCCTCTTGTAATGGTTCTGGTCTGAAAATTATTTAAATTTGTTCTATCTCCTTTTTGTCTTCAAGACATATATTGAAATCACAAATCAGTCAGTGATCCCTTCTCATTTTGTTCAGTATTATGGGTTCATTTTCCTAAAGAAGTACGCTCTTGGGGAACCCTGGAGGGATGAAAGACAAATGCATGTATTTGACCTATGATCTTGGGCCAGAAGTTTCGTCCTTTCACCTACTTTAGAAGATTTTCTCTAGAATGTCCTTTAGTGAAATAAAATGCATTGAAATCCATATTTGTTCACCACTCAGAATTTGCAACTCATGCTTTTCTAAAAATAAATGTCTTAAAATATTACATCATGCATGTTTTGAAAAATAAAATGATAAGCCTAGAATGGAAAATCTTATTGATAAGTATTATTTATCTTTTCATTATTTTCTTTTCATAAGATAAAGCTTAAGGGCATTTCTACGACATTTGTGTAAAGACATATTGGGATAGAGGTTGTTTAAAAATAATGAAAACATCTACCCCTACTTTGTGATTAGAAACAAGGAACAGTAAGAAAATTGTTATTAACCATTTGAAGTTCAGAAAAATTGATAATATTCTTCATTCTTACTGTAGCAAACACTTCTCATCTTTTAAAAACTACAGTGGTAAGCTGTGGTTATTAAACGATATACTTATTTAATTATGAAAATGCACTGTGATTTATAGATGAGGTCTCTGAAGATCACAGGGTTTAAGACATTTTCCATGTTACATAGCACATAAATCACTGAGCCAGAGCTCAAGCCCAGAGCTTCTGACTTCAAACAAGTATCCTTTCTCTTACAACACAAATTTAGGACTTTTAAGAGGGAATTGAATATGTGATAAGATAGAGCTTGTGGGTATCATATGAACATTAATAACTATGAATAATATTTCATTTGCAGTAAAATTATATGCTTTAACAAGCCAAGTCATCAATGGTGAGATGCAGTTCTATGCCAGAGCAAAGCTTTTCTACCGAGAAGTACCAGCCACAGAAGAAGGCATGATGGGAAATTTCATCGAACTGTCCCACCCAGATATCCAGGCCTCGAGGGAATTTCTTAGGAAATTTGTTGGGGTGAGTTATCTAACTGCAACTTGATGAGAGGGCAAAGTCCTTGTGAACATTAAGCTCACATAACTGTGTTGTCACTTAAGCCAGGCTAAAGCTTTGGCCCAGCTCAGGGTCTAGCCTGAAAGCCTGTTTAAAGGTGCTCAGAAGAGCTGGATCTCAACAAGCCCTTGGCTTATCCCACTCAGCATTTTACCCTTCTTGCACCAGCTAATCTTACACACTGCAGGGGAAGGTGAATTAGCAGTGCTGATATTACTATTTGAGGAGTAAGAAGACTTCTCCTTCAGAGGCTCAGAGATAAACAATTGACACTCAGATGATCAATGAGAAATCAAGAGTTTTAGGATTTGGGATTGATTTATTTATTCCCATAATAAAATTAGATGTAGTAAGAAAATGCATGCTTGTGTTCAGTTTGAAAATAATGATGATAGAACCCTTTTATGTTCTTTATACATAGATCAGATTTTTCCTTGGAAGAATGTGATTCCATTATATCCTGGTTTTGTGCGAACCCCTAGTTCCTTACTTCCAAGCCATATGGAGACAGACAGTAAAGTGTAGGGGCCAAAATCTTGGGCTAAAGTCATCATGGTCCTTTTACTTACTGTATAAGAAATTCTAGACTTATTACCTAAGTGCATGGAGCCTCAGTTTTCTCACCTGTGACTAGGGCACAACAATACAGCTTACCTTATAGAAGAATGTGAGATTAAATGAGACAAAACATGTAAAGTATCTGCTTGGGTGCACAAAATTAGCACCCAGGAGACCTAATTTATCACTGCTACTACTGATAATGAGGTGTCACATAATATATTTTTATTATTTTGTATTAGGAATTGAACCCAGGACTTTCACACTGAGCTATATTGGCATTGAGCTATATTGTTTCTTTACTTTGAGACAGGGTCTTGTTAAGTTATTAAGTTTCCCAGGAGGGGCTGGGACTTGGATTCCTCCTGCCTCAGACTGGTATTACAGGTATGTGACACCACCCTGGCCTATTCATTATATTTTAAGGAACTTCATTTGGTTGTTAGAATAGACTCAACCTATCCAATAATGTTGCTGTTGGCTTAAGCGAAAACTCATTAATGACTCTGGTCATTTATGTGAAGCTTGGAGCCGATTTTATTCTGATAAGGGACAAGTTTTGAAGTTAGGATGTCACCCTACTCAGAGGAATAGTATGAAGACTAGCGCTAGTGGTGAGATGAGGTTTTGCTTCATGCCCAGGCTCCTTGGAGCATGCAGTGCCTGAGTCTCAGGTCTAGCAGTAGAGAAAATGTGATCAGGATAGAGTATTTACTGGGGCAAAGTGTCTGCCCCGACATCAGCTGCAGCCGTAAAGCACTAGGAAGTCTGGTGGCCATGCATGTTTACTGGTTGGGGTGATCTGGGGTGTTTCTAAACCAGTGGTGCCGATTTTATGGATGCTCATCCCAACATGGCCAGTCACTCTGCTAAGCAGCTTAGAAGCCCTGTCTCATTTATTCTTCACAGCATTTTTTATGGTAAGTACTATTATTAGCTCTGTTTTTATAGTCGTGGAAACTGGGGCTTAAAGAGGTTAAATACGTTGTCAAGGTTATGCACTGGTAAGAGACAGGGCTGAGGCTTACGATCAGACAACTCTGTCTGACACCAAACTCCCTGCTCTTAACCATGACCTATTTTTTCCATTTGTCTCACGCGGCAGAAAAATCCCTGCTTTTTTTTTTTAGACCATAAACCACAACTCTCCTCCAGTCTGGCCCAAGCAATCTCTCCTGCTTGCCTCGTGGTGAGGCTGACTTTGATCCCAAAACATTTCAGAAGCTTAGTTAGTAATCCAGCCGCCTTGTCACTCTGTGTGGAACGCCAAGCTGACCACAGGGAAGCTGGTCAGACAGAGCCTGGGAGCTCGGCCACGGACCTGGGAAAGGAAGTCTGTGCTTGCATATTTATGTTGGAAAAGCAGCAACTGTTCCTTTCAAACAAATATAAGGAGTCCTTCTTAGTAGACAAGGCTCATTGTGCAGCTGTGACCTCTAAAGAAGTACAAACATGGTCTTTTTAAAGGAATGATATTTTAGTATATTGACCTTAATGATCTGCTAATTTCGTATCCGGATCAAGAAACAAGGAGTTAGGGAATATGAGTGTCTGACATGATTTATTCTTAAGTCAACTGGGAAAAAGTAGATTGTTTAATTTAAAATTTTGCTGTTCTTTCAACACTTAGTGACACAGGATAGTAGGAAAAGGTGTTTAATTTAGTTGCAAAATGTATTTACTTTAGCAAATAAATGAATAGTACCAACACAATGTCAATGGCACAGCTGATAACTTTCCTCAGCTTTCAAGTAGGGGAAAGAACCAATTCATAAAATATAATCACTGTCGATTGCATTTAGCTTTTGACATTTCTCAAAGATTGAATCTGGATCTAATCTGTTATATTTCATGACTTTTATACAGTGCCATCAAGTTCTGTCATTTTAGTTTAAAACTCCATTAGATGAGCTTAAATAATATTCTTCAAATCAAAACATATAGGCAGAATCAAAACTAAAATGAAATTACTAATATTTTATATGAATCCAGAAATATGAACATAGTATAATACATGAAAATGAAAACATTTTGTTTTGAAATCACACATTGTATGTAGTTCTAGTCACATCAACACAAGAGCATCAGATGTCAATACAATCAGCTTTGGCAGCTGCGGTATCCAAGAGGCGAGCAAGACAGTCCCTGAGATCAGTCTTTAAATGCCCCTTCTCAGCGGAGCTGCTTGTGAATGAGACGGAACAGAACAGTGGTGCCAGGCCACAGGAGGCAGTACCAACCACATAGAAGGAAATGGAGTGAAGAGAACTGGGTAGTAGTGGGGAGAGGCTGGAGGCCACAGCATTCGAGAGAAAGTCACTTTTGGGGCGGACTAAATTAACAGTACTTTCAGGAATAACTGTAGTCAAACATCATACATCTAAAATGGTAAAAAATCCTATTTAGAGGATAGGACTTTTCAAGGACATTCTACTTCAACCATTTCACCTTCCTAGGCCTCAGTTTCTTTGGAAAAGCAGCGAGTGAAACATCAGTGATTTAAAAGCCATAGGAGTTTGCTGAGATTCATTAAGGGCTTCCTTAGAGAAGGATGGGAAGGCTTAGTGAGCAAGGCCTGGCCTCATTTTAACCAGAGAAGCTTTTTGTTTCTGCATTCCATGAAAACAGAAGAGTTCAGCCTTTACAATCTTAAAATCCTCTGGCATAGATCTATTAGGTCTCATTGTTTTATTCTATGGTTCTACTTCTAAAACCACCTGCTATACTAATGAGAACAACGTGGTCAATAAAGACTTTCAGAGCCAAGTAATTATATGACAAATTAATCAAGAGAATTTTTTATGGAGCACACAAATTTCTAATGAAGTCACTTCTTGTAGCCTCAGATAATTTCTCCATACTTCCTCACATCTTATAAATTCCTTTGGAAGATACTGCTTTTACAGTATTGTACAACATAAACTTTGGCCTAGGCCCTTTTATGAATTAATTTAAATTTTAATATTTGAATGAAGGAAATAGTATAGTATAAGTAGAAATGATCACACTTATGGCAATATACTACTGCTTCCACTTCCTATACTTCAGGCAGACATTACTAGTCAATCAATCATAGATCCCTTTCATGCTGAGTCTAAATAAGTCAGATGCACAAGCACAAATACCACATAGCATCTCTCATTTAAGTAAGGTAAAGTACAGACAAAGAATGTAATAAAGGATGGAAAAAGGAAATAAGGGGATATATCTCTCACAAATGGGAAGTGTTCCAGGAGTCTGCGGGCAAGGGGAGAGGAAGAGGAAGTAAGCAGAATTAAGATATGCCATGTGCAGGAACCTAATAATCTCAATGAAGGTAAACATTATAAGTCAGAAAAATGAGCTAAGAATAATAATAACAATAAGAAGGAAAATGTGGAAAGGGGCAGAGAGAGGGAGGTGGGAGGGAAGGGAAAGGGGATTACAGAAAGGAGCAAGCTGTGTTATGTTCATGTTCCCACTCTCTAAGATGAATGTAAACTTCATGTACTGCAAATCTGTACTAATAAAATAAAACAGCAAGAATAAAATAAAAATTTAAAAAAGAATTCTTTTGAATATGGAATTAGTCAGTATAGTTGTCTCTTGAAGGAATCATAGTTGTCACTTGAAGTGACATTCTTAATGCAGAACTGGCTTTGAATACAGACAGTTTCTGTCTGAATTCTAGTTGTGCTATTAGCTAAGCAACATTAGCAGTTTAAGTTTACTCATCTCCAAAGTGGCAACAATAATCATCATCTTGTGGAGGTTTAAAAATTATGATAATTAATATAGCTGTAAAGAGCTTGCTACATATCCACTTGCAGTTACTATTTTATTTGAAAAGAAGCTGCAATCACTTCACTTTTTTCTTCACTGTACCTTCCTAGAATAAGGAAAGCCTTTTGGATGGACCTGAAGGCAGATTTTTTTGATGTTTCGCTCTGCTCGTACTTAACTTTGATCCTTAGCCAATTTTTTTTTATCCTCAGTTCCTGAGAAATCAAGAGTAGGCTTTCTCATTAAGATCTTGATTGGTAACTTCAAGTATCTTATTACTGTAATTTCTAGCATGAAACCTATTCAGCAGTCTTCCCAATTATGACCAAATAATTTAGGCCAGCTGAATCTTCATAATTCAGAAAACTTTTTTAATTGTATAGAAGCAAGTTTGAGAGAGTTTGCATTGGCTAATTTTTCACTACCCCCACTTCCTCTCCAAATTCTCTCTCTCAGTTAATTTAATGCATAGACTTACTTTTAAAAAGTTTCCAGTAAACATGTAGTTTTGGGTACAAAAAGTAGAAAATTTTTAGCATTAAAGGAGACAAGGAGGCTGTTGGAATTAATCTTGATTCACGTGGACATGCTGTGTGCTATGAGGGCTAGATGTGAAATTTACAATCCTGGCCAGAGAATGGAACAATTAGAATACTCAGCTCAGGTCCCCAAATTGACTACCCACATAGGAGGAGTTAATTCAGAGTTCCCAAATCCAGTTTAAAAAGAATAAAATTTCAATCATTCCAATATGAGGTATTTCAATTAAAAAAACTCAGGAAGGAATTTCAGAATGATTCTCCCTGCTTGCCATCCCTCCCTTTATTTTTACAAAGTAATAACTTGTACTGGAGGTCTACTTAGCTGTGGACTTAACCCAAATTATAGTCATCAAAATCCTATCTTTGTAGGGCTACCAATGGCTCATTTATCTCATTTTTCTTGGAGAGAATTACCAAATGTTTAAACTTAAGATATTACTTTAAAAGTAGTAGTTTGTGATTCTCTTAAAAATCTATAATTAGGTAAAATAAAATAGAACTAGAAATGTTTGGGTATTTTTGGAGAAAGGGAATGAATTGTTTTGTATCTTGACTTTGGTAACGATGATTATATACACTAGTTCAAACTTATTGAATTGTATACTTAAAATGACACATAGTAGTGTATAAAGTTGACCCAAATAAAGTCAAATGAAAGAGGTCACTGGGATATCTGCAACTCAAGGTGAGGCTCTGTACCTAAATGTCCCACAAGGTACCTTTCTGCAGGGCCCTGGGAGAGCGGGAACTGACTGCGCCCTGGACTGCGGCTCTGGGATAGGAAGGGTCAGCAAGCATGTCCTGCTGCCTGTTTTCGACAGAGTGGAGCTGGTTGATATGATGGAGTCTTTCCTGCTTGAAGCCCGGAACTACCTTCAGGGCAGAGTGGACAAGGAAGAAAGTTACCACTGCTACAGCCTGCAGGAATTCACACCCCACTTCGGGAGATACGATGTGATCTGGATTCAGTGGGTGTCTGGTCAGTCCTGCATGGTGCTGCCTGTGCCTTTACCTGCTTCTCCACTGCAGAAGACAACACTGGGGTGAATAAGGATGTGGGGGGAGATTAGCTTAGTTGTGCATAGAGCAGTTAGCTTGCCCTATTTGTCATGTAAACTCCCAACAACTCTGGTCCCCAGATTTCTCTCCTAAAGAGTACTCTCTGTACTCTCTTGTACTCTCTGTACAAGCTTGATAATTAAAATTCCATTCATAGGGAAGGAGCAAGTGCCTTTGGACCAACCTAAATCCTTGAAGAAACGTAATTAAACATTAAACAACTGGATCCAAAAAAATGGTTAATCTCCATTTATTGGCAGAGCTACACGTTCTTATATTTCAATTCCCAGGAAAGAGACAGCAGTGAATTTGATTGATGGTGGTGGTGGTGGTGGTGGTGGTGGTGGGTGTGTGTGTGTGTGTGTGTGTGTGTGTGTGTGTGTGTGTGTATACACCATGGAAGAATGCTAATGGAGCTGAGCTGCCCAAGAGACATAGACGAACTCACAGGATGAAATAGTATCTCATGTCTATGGAGGACATGCATCCTTCTGTCTAATTTTCCAAAGACCCTTGCAGCTAAAACAATTTGGGCTATTATATAAGGTGTGATTAGGGGAGCAAATAGCCAGTCTTCTGATTCTGAGCTCTCTATTCCTTCCTACTCACCTCCATCCCTCCTCTTGTTTTAACCTGTTTCCCCCACTTGACCCCACCTATAGGGTACTTAACTGATAAGGACCTGCTTGCATTTCTTTCCCGGTGCCGAGATGGCCTGAAAGAAAATGGCATCATCATACTGAAGGATAATGTGGCACGGGAGGGCTGTGTCTTCGACCTCTCTGACAGCAGTGTGACTCGGGACATGGACATCCTCAGGACCCTCATTAGCAAGAGTGGGCTGTTGGTGCTGGGCCAGGAAAAGCAAGAGGGCTTTCCAGAGCAGTGCATTCCAGTGTGGATGTTCGCACTGCACCGTGGTAGACTCTCCTGAGTAGTGGTGGAGTGGACAGCTGGATGGGGCAGTGGTGCTTTGGGACAGAATGCTTCCTCCAAGGTGCCCCTTGGAATGCAGGCAGGAATGGAGAGAAGGGAAGGGATACAGTGCATGTTGGGGAATGATTGATGATGTGGTATGTACAGGTTTTTGGTGATAAGCTAATGCATGCATTCTGATGTGCACACAATTGGGGTTGTACACTCTGTAGTACTCAGTGGATTTTCTAAAAAATGGAGTGAAACATCAGGAAGAGTGCTTTAAGAAACTGTGAAATTGACAGGTGAGATTACACATAATTAAAAAGTTTTTGTACACAAAGGAAACAATCGATAGAGTGAAGAGACAATCTACAGAATGGGAGAAAATTTTGTTCAGCTATTCATCTGAGAGAGAATAAATATAACTCAAAAAGTTTACCACCAAAACCCCCCCAATAAATCCTATTCAATAAGTGGGCAAATGAACTGAACAGGTGCTTCTCAAATGAAGTACAAGTGCATAATATATGCATGAAAAAATGCTCAATATCTTTAATCATCAGGGAAACACAAATCAAAACTACATTAAAATGCCATCTTACTGTAGTCAGAATGACCATTATCAAGAAAACAAAAATACCAAATGCTGGAAAGGATGCAGGGAAAAAAAGGAACTCTTCTACTCTGTTGGTGGGAATGCACTCTACTACAGCCACTATGAAAAACAGTATGGAGGCTGCTCAAAACACTAAAAATAGAGCCAAATGACCCAGCTATACCACTCCTGTATATTTACATGAAGGATCAAAGCCAACATAATTTGGAGATACCTGCTACCTATGTTTATTGTGGCATTCTTCACAATGGCCAAGGTATGGAAGCAGCTCAGATGCCCATCAGGGAATGGCTGGACAAAGAAAATCTGGGATACAATGGGGTGTTCTTCAGCCATAAGGAAAAATGAAGTAATGTCACCTATAGGAAGTAGATGGAACTGAAGGACGTCGTGTTAGGCAAAATAAGCCAGACTCAGAAAGACAAGTGTTGTATGTTTTCTCTCATATGTGGAATCTAGCAGTGGAAAGATGACATGAAAGCAGAAGGGATGCTATAAGGAAGGGGAGGGGGACTGCATGGAAGGGGAAGGTCACAGAGAGGGTAATGAGATGGGCATGATCGAAGTACATTATTGGCATGCATGAAAATGTTGAAAGAAAGCCCATTATGTTGTTCAATTAATATGTGCTAATTATAATAAAGAAATTCCTTGTATACACCTGACCTGTACAAGTGTGCATGAGAAGGAAAAGAAAAGACTTTCTAAATTGTCTTAGTCACTGGTAATTTGTGCTGTCCAGTAGTCCAGGATGGGTGGAAGAAAATCGAGCCCACTTTCCTGCTCTCGTGTCAGTTTCATCAGTTTCCTCTCCCTTTGGTGCTGCTACTTCTCTTGAATGAGCATCTTTCCCTAATTAAGAATTCACAAGTCAAATGAGCTTGTGAAAACACACCTAGTAATTTTGACTTTGGCCCTTCTCTTGGCAGAAGAAGTGGATGGTTTCACTTTCTATTTTGGGTCCTTGTTACTATGCAATGATGTAATATGGTTGTAATTTGATAACAGTAGCCTGCGTCACAGCGATGGGAAGTATCCCCTTCCAGAAGAAAAATGCTGTACCCTGAGGTTGCAGCCTTGAATTTATAAGCAAATGCCGTGGATAATCTAATTTTAGCCACTGACTTCGGCCCTGCCCACACTGCAGCTGCTCATGGATCTCTGAATGAATGTATATGTATTAGAAATTCACCAGAGGAAATGATAAATTGAAAATTGAACCAGCTGCATTAATATAAGGATTGGTTTAATTAAAGGTAATCTAAGGTACTATTCTGCCATAAAGGAGGTGGAACTTCAGTCTTTTTTTAGGAAAATGGATGCACCTTGAGGCCATAATCTTAAGTAAAACAAATCAGACCTACAGACTTAAATATCACATGATTTGTCTTAAATGAGAAGCCCAAAGTGATTTAAAGAGCAAAATGAAAGACAGCTAATAGGAAACATGGAGAGAGATCTTTTCTAAGAGATAGAGGGGGAGGGCAGGGAGTGTTGGGGAAGGGGATGAAAAAAGACTTATGATGTGCTACGTACAGGTACCAACTCCCCACGATGAATGCAATCATTATGTACTGCAAACAGGGACTAATAAAATTTTTTAAATCTAAAATCTTTCAAAAAGAAAAACGTAACTTAATTTTTATTAAAAAAAGTTTAAATATAACGGCTGTCATCATTCAACATTCCAATATTTTTGTCTTAAAGTACATATTGTGTTTTGATATATATTGAGTCTTCCATAAAATTCAAGGGGTCAATTAAGTAAAGAAGGCCTACTGCGTGGCTCAGCTGTAATCATGAGAATCATGTTTCCAAGTCATAGCTCTAATTTAAGAGGAAAATAATTCTTATGAAACATTTGTTATCTGGCATTATCTTGGTGTTTTCCTCTAGTGTGCTAGAAAATTATGTCACCTTTTCTGCCTGAGGCACCTTCTAGTTGTTGTAGTTACCCTCCGTCCTGTCCTCTAGGGTAAGGTAACAGAAGGTAACTGAGTCAAGACCAGTTGGAGCAAGGCAGAAGTCAGAGGCAAATCAAATGGTAAAACACCACCATGTAGACTGAGTCTGACAGAAAAAAGATACATGTGTTTTTGTCCTCCATAAGTTTTTAAGCAAATTAGCAGATGCTTTGTTGTAAGCTGTCCTAGGAATTTTTCTATTTTTTTATACCAGGACCCTTAATTCTCTTGACTTTTTACTTTTCCAATACTTAGAAGCTGACCTAGCTGTCAATTTTCTCTGCTCTTGTGTTCTTGAGCTTATGGAGAAAATAATGGTCCTGTGGATTCCAATGTACAATCTTCCACTTAGTTGGGTCTTTGAGATTAATGACGAGTCTCTTCTCTCTTCTTAAGTCAGGTCACTTACCATTCTTCTTAGAAATTTTCTAGATCTCTATTGCTTTATACAAATCCTTCAATTACATATCCAAATTTAATTTAAGAAAGTAGAAACAGGAGTGAGTTGTACCTAGCTGAACTGTTAACAATATGTAGAGAATAAGGAGAAAATTGGTTTGAGAAGAATTGAAGCCAAATCATGAGCTTAACAGGACATGTTAAAGTTTTGATGATACTCAATGAACAAGCAGAAGCCCTTGAAGGTGACAGATTAGGGACTGATTTTTTTGGTCATAGACACTGTGGAAGGAAGACTTTTAGAGGGAGACATACTCTAGCCATCTTCAACCTGATTCTGTAAGCCAAACACATTGGAAGCTAGTGGCATGTGTGGCAATCTACGTTAGTACCCGGTTACTGGTCCATGGTGCAGCTGCCTCAGAATTATTTGGGGAAATGCATAACTACTTATGCATTCCTTCAGCTCCATGAGAGTTTGGTTCTATGAAGGGAGATCAGATAATTTTTTGTGTTTTATAAGTGGTCTAGCTGATTCTGAAAATCAGTTTTGTTTTAAGACACGGATGAAGAGAGAGAGTCACGAAGCTGAGCTCTTCAGAAAGACGAAGCAGGGCAGGCAAGTGTACAAGTTAGGTTTGGGGAAACAGCCAGATGGTAAAATCCATTCTCCACATTGATGCCAGTGTTTCTGAAATACAAATCTGACCATATTGTGTATTATCCCTGTGAATTCACATTGCTTAAGAATGGCATAGAAAGCTTTTCATGATTTAGTCCTGGCTTTCCTCTTCAGCCTATTTTATCAATCCCTACAGTTGTACTTGACAATCTACAGTTCCCTGAAAGAGACATGGTTTATGACTCAGGGCATTTACAGCATTTACTTCCTCAGCAGAGAATATCTTCCATTATTTTGTGTCAGGCCCAAAATGTGTCAGGCACTGAGTCCTAGAAGCTTCCTTCTTTCTGTCCCCCTTCCCCCTTGCTGCTGGGCTCAGTGTCCCTATTCCGTGCCACCTTCTGCTCACCATATCACATCACTCACCATGTGGCATCATAATCATCTGTGTACTTGCCATTTCCTCTATTACATTCCTAGCTCTTGAGGGAATATTCATGGTTAGAGTTTCAGTCTCTATTATAGGCCTTAGCATTCTGTAGGATCTCTAAACTTTTGTGGGAAGAATGCAAAGTGATATTAAGAGTAGAAAGACCCAGGGCAGTCTTATTTTCTAGGAGTCAGAGCAAAGCATCAGGGAAAACTAAGGGTTTCTGAGGTTCCATGAGCATAGGGATATCCAAGGTCAGTCAAAACACCAAACAAACAATGCAAGTGGCACAATCCAGGGGCAAGGCAAGCAGCTAAGAGGAGAAAAAGATTAGACTGTAGCAAAAAGACTAGGCCCTACGGTAAAACCTTGAATAATTAGGAAAGGTATCCCCTCCATCTTTTCTCTCTCTCATAGGTTCCAAGGCAAAAATACAGCTAGCTCCAAGTCCATACTTCCATTAGGTGAGTTTGTGTACTTGATAGGAGAAATATGTTAAAATTACGGGTAGGTTGTAACAAAGCAACTCCTAATCCTCACTCATTTCTCACTAAGCAACACATTCAAAGAAGGTAATAAGGCTATAGATGAAGTTAATCCTCTGTAAATGTTGAATTGCAAGTGTGTCTGTAATTCTGGATGAACTTTGGAGGGCCCCTTGGTTTACCAGTGATCCATGAGTGGGTGCTGCCTTCACCATCTCTTCTGAGAACTTGGGCCACCAGTCCTGTGTGCCAGCATGCATCTTACATGCCACATCTTACAAGGTCAGGAATTTTATAGATTTGGGACCATCATAAAAATATAAAATAAAATGAATAAGGCCATCATATGAAAGATGATCTGGTTTGCATTATGGACACATTTTGGCCCCATCTTTGTTTTGTTTTTTTTTCTCTCTCCATCATTTCCCGTAGCTGGCCTTTGAGTGATGTATTGGGGAGAAGGCCTATGTCAGATATATTCAGCTGCCTGTCATGAGTAATTAAAACCAGTTGTGTTATTGTTTTCTTTAGCTCCAGCTGATTCTTTGATGCTTTGGTGTCTATGCCAAAAAACTACCTCGTATAATCATCAGAGGCCAGTGTTTTTGCAGAGGTCACTGCGAACTAATTAAGCAAATATGTGAAAAATAGCTTTAAATTATCTCAATTAGTAGAGTGTGTCTATATACATATTTAGAGTGGGGATTGAGGAGAGGCCTTTAAAGCTGCAACTGACTTGTAGAGCTGGTGATTTGGTATTAAAACACTGTGTGGATACAGCACCTTTGTACATTCATCAAGTTGGCATGATTTGACCTTTACTACTTGACAGACACTGTTGGTTTCTAAAAATTAGGAGTCTTTAGGACAGATGTGATATTTAAAGTTGTGATTCTGGATGAGATTATAAAAGAATGAGTGAAAAAGGAGAAGAGTGCAAAGAAAGAACTGGAACATTTAAACATTGAAATCTTAAAGAGGGGTAAAGCTAGCAAAAGAGACTGGGGAGGGTGACTAGGGAAGTAATCAGTAGATTAAACCAAAAGTAGGGGGTGGGTTCTGGAAGACAAGTGAAGAAACTGAATCAAAGAATGCAGAGGGGTTGACTACAGCCAATGGTGCTAATAAATGAAGTAAGAGGAGGACCGACATTAGACCATTGCAGTTTGGGTAGAGTAGGTAGAAATGAAAGCTGATTGGAATAGTATGATCAAGTGTGTGAGGAAAAGAGTCACAGAGAAGGAACATAGACAACTCTCTCAAGGAGCTTTTGCAGGAAAGGCAAATAAATTTGTCAACAAGGCAGTTTCAGATCCGAGAAATAGTGTTAACTAAAGAATTTTTTGTTTTGTTTTTAAGATGAAAGAAATAATTTGACTGTATGTATATTGATGGGAAACAATCTAGATAGATGGCATCTAGTTTGCAAGTGAAGGTATTGCTGGTGAACGGGAGCAAAGATCAATCCTCTCTGGAAGCAGAGGGAGACCACAGTTTATGTGTGCAGATTCTGGAGGGAAAAGGATGATGGGGTGGGACTCTACATAAGTCCATTTTTGTTTTTTATAGTTTTCTTAGTGAAGTAGAAAAAAATCATGATCTGAGAGTGAAGATTGAGGTGTGTATTGTGGGTTTGAGGAGAGGGGAGAGTGAAGAAAAAAGCTATCCAATATGTAGTAGAGGGACAGGAAAAGTGCAGTATGACTATCAAGCAGCAGATAAGCTCTCTTGAAGTTCATAATCCTATGCATTTGTCTTCAGCTCATTCTTATTTATGGTTGCAGGATTAAATGGATTTAATCAGGATTGTAGTGTTTCTAAGTACAAAGGAGACAAGAAATTGAGAGTATACATAAACAAATTAATATGCTACTAAAATGTAAAATGAGAAAAGAGGAACTGAGGTATTAAGAAGGTTAGAGTATGAAAGGATTAGAAGATGAATGGACCGAAGATCCTGGTAAAGCTGTTATTGGGGGCATCACAGGGAACGAAGAGATGGATAGAGATTATGGTCAAACAACAAAATGAATTGCATTGAGAATTTGGAAGTATTATTGGTCCGGATTTACGAATATAACAATGAACAGCTGAAATAATGTTAAGTGGTTATTTTGAGGTCACCAGAAAGGAGTTTAAGACAATGAGAGGCTAGGGAGTTAAATTGAATCATTAAGGCAGATATTGTGATTTTTATCCAAGAATTAAGACAAAAGCAGTGTACTAGGAAACAAAGTAAATGGTAGATAAAGGGGTTGACTGATAGCAACAGTGAGAGATAATTTGATATATGATTTAATTACGTGAGAATCACAACTCTGAAAGTGCACAGGGCGGGTGGGTAGAGAGAATGGTTTGAAAACAGCAATGAGAAATATGAATGCATAGCACATATGATTTAAATTTTTATCTAGAACTCCAAGGCTAAGTGGTTCTTTTGAGATAGGGTAGGGACCATGAAATGCTTGTGCATTTAATTTATGTGCAAAGACATGGAATTTAAGAAATAGTGAATATATCGATATGACTGAGATATCAGCTTGGGGCATGGTGGCTCTAGATGTAGCAATGTTGAGAAATAGTACAGCATAATGGAAGAAAATGTAATTGCTAAAATTTGTGTGTTGAGGCAAAATGTGATAGGTCTTACATATTCAGATTTTCTTGTAAGAAACAGGCACTGGTATCATCAGATTTATCTGCGAGAGATAAATTCTTCTACAATGTAGAAAGAGAGTTTGAGGCAAAGAAGACAGCCAGAAAGTACAGCAGTATTGAAAGTACAGATAAGAGGGCTTGAGTTCAGGCACTGCCTATAGGAATAGTGGAAACCCTAGGAAGACAAAATCAATGCAAGTTGGTGATTATTCAGATGTAGTTAGTGAGAGGAAAGAGGAATCAAGGAAGATGTGAAGGTTTCTGATTGCAGTCTTTGGATGGAATACATCATCTTTTAGCAGTTTAGGAAATAAAGGAGAGCAACTAAGATAGATTGGTAGATTATGTGTCTTTTGGTAGACAATAATGCAGCAAAATCTCAAAGAGTAGACCTCATAATGCAGTTGGGTATTCTTTTATTCAACATTCTCACCTTCAAAACTAGTGAGAACTCCAAGGTACCAAGCATATTCTTTCATCTAAATGTTGAACCAATTTAGAAATAGATTTAGGAATCAAGGATCAAACATTAGTTTTATTATGTATGATTTAGTATGTGTTATGTATGTATTAGTTTTATTATGTTCTCCAAGCTTGGAGAATATATCTTGGATCTAAAAATACCCAAATAAGGATTCCTCTCATGCCCTGCCTCCTTATACCCTGTAAGGTTAGATTGTGGGTGTAAGTGGCTCCTCTGTGCCCACTGCACCCCACTCCCACCTTCACCAGGAGGCAGGTCTAAGTGTTAATGATTGCTAAGACAGATACAAAGAGACCTGAAATCTCTCTTAACCTAGGGAGGATGCAGAGCTCCAACAAGAAAGCTCATCAGGGCCTTATGCCGTGATTTCATGGTACAAGAGTGAGAGGGAAGCCTACAGCCTCATCTGTGAAGATGATCACTTCTTCTAAACTTAAAAGCTTCCCCTTTTCCCTACTAATCTCTCCTGGAAATGGGATGGAAATCCTTGCTTCTTTATGGAAATGGAGGAATGGGTGAATAAACATTCTTCTAGAGAGAACAAAGCCCATGTTAGATGTGGGAAAACGAGAAATCTAAGTGCATGTAAGGTAGTCAGTGATATGTGGGCCAGAAGTATAGGAATATACCTCCCTATGTACAAAATATAAGACCAGGGCACTGAGGGAAAGAGAAGATAGAGGACTCAGGAAATATATTCACGATAAAGTACACCAAGGTGCTGGGAAAGGATGCCTGAAACAGGACATACCAATTCCATCCGTCTTTGGTGTGGCATGCTGGAAGAGGACTGTTTAGTAGATGGGTGCAAGGGAGGCTTACACAACTCAAGGGTGAGTGTGCAGCGAGGCTTCAGGATGGCAACAGAGGCAAGAATGTCACTGAATGCCAGGAAACAGAGCCTCTGCATCCCAAGCCTTCGCTTCTCTCTGAAAAATGCTTCATTTTTTCTCTTTCCCCATGGGTGACATTCACTGTCCCCCTGGTCCACCAGACAGAAAATATGGGCCGCCTACTTTGCATGTGTGAATTCAACCTTAGGGAATGATAAACAGAGTGACCAATAACTCTTGATCGCAATTCTCATTTCACTGGGAATGGTCATGGAATAGGTCAGGGTCTCACTTCTCATTCAAATCGACTGTGGTCGGTTGTGCAGTGCGGCCACATGGACCTTGTCCTCTTCACCTGCAGCTTTTGGCAATAGGGGAGGGCACAGTGAATGGAGAAGGCAAGCTGAGAGGCTTCTCTGAAAGTGTCTTCAGCGACTGAGGTCAGGAGATAATAAGGTAACTTACAGTCGTGTATCATGGCCGCCCTCTGCCCTTGACATTCAATTAAACCATCTCTGGAGAGGAACTCTTCAAAGGTGTTTCATGGGAAGGCAACCAGCACCTGTGCTTGGCACTTTGGCAAGAGGCACCCCTGGGTCACAGATGTACAGAAAGGACTTGGGTTGTTGTTGGGAGAATGAAAGCACATCAGGGAAGAATGTCTGGTTCTCACTTCCTCTAGGAATATTTGTTGAGAAGGAAAATGGATTGTTGCAGACAGGCCCTCTGCATCTACCAGGTGTTCCTTGACACAGTGTATTGGTAAAAAGAAATACAAATTATGAGAGCCAGGCCCATCAAACAATGAAATATCCAGTGTTTCTGAATATTTCTGAGGGGCTTTCTTTCATCTATGTTGAAGTTGTACATCATTATATTTTGGTATGCATACTGAAATACTTAGTATGTGTATCCAAATCAACATATCCACTTCTTGACATGAAATGTATATTTATCTCTGTTACTCTAACTGGTCATTTCTTGACTCAGAGCATACATAAGAAGTACTTTTCTTAGATATTTCCTCACTTAAGCCCTTTGGAATTTTCTTTCAATGGTGGAATAATAATTGTAGTAAGCACTCAGTAAATGCTAAGTTATTTACATCTATGATTTTAATGATTTCAACATCTCTGTAAGTGTTTTCATTTCACAAATTTGGAAACTGAGCCTTAGAGAGTTTAAGAAAATAGCCCAAGGTCATATGGCTGGTTAAAGGACTCATTATAAATTTTATCCAAAAGCTACTTGATATTAATTTTATGTTCTTAAAATAAACACTAGGGATGATGATGATATTTGGTGGTGATGAAATAGTTGTATTTATAATAATTATTTATTTACATGATTCTATTCGAAGACATAATGGATTTTATTCTTGGTTTTGTTTGAGAATAGGTAATTTACCAATTAGAGTTTCATAAGCAGCTTGATTTAGTAATTTTCCTGACTGTGTCTGGGTGAGTGTAATGGTATTCCCAACTACATCCTTGTCACACTCACCAATGTCAGAAGATTCTTTGGGTTATTTTTAGGAGGAATAGTGGTTCAGAGGAGGAATTGGATGCTGACATGGTCCCATGGCCAGCAAAACCCTAGTTTGGAAAGCTCTACTGGAAAGGCTACTTCAGAGTGGCCAGGGCTCGCCTTTCTATGGGAGGCCCCAGGCAAACATTCACTTTTCAAGAGGTCTGTTCAAAGAGACCTACTGCTCACCTACTGATGAAATTCTGAACCTTTCCTTGGTTTTGGTTCTCTACTTGTTCTGATGGGATTTATCATCTTTTTCTTATTAATAGAATGTACTATTAAATCACTTCCCCAAATCTTCACCATCAATGCAGTATTACTTAAGCTTTCATCATTTTTTGAGTCTTTACCATCTATTTGTTCAATTTTAGGACATTTAAAAAAATTAAGTGAATGTAATTCTTTTTGGCTTGTTTATAGAAATTACAAGTGAAATAACTACACACATAACTTGCATCTTAGATTGTTGATCTAAATACTCTGTCTCAAGAGGCACTACAGAAGGGCTGGTTTTCATTATTTTTGGAATATGAAATTTAATAAAAGTATAGCCCTTTTTCTGGACAAGTATGTATATCTACAGTGACAAGCAATTTTATGTATCAATTCAAGACAATTGTAATAGTGTAAATTATTAGAGTGGTAAAATTATCACCATTTGGATTGAATTTCCTCTCCAAGCTTATAAAATTCCTTCACTTCACAAACGATATGTTAGAAGAAAGACCCCTATAATTTGACTCTTAAAACAGATTTGATTTCAGAAAGATTCCAATTCAACATCCTAGACCTCTGATGTTAATTAATAACAGCAAATATTTATTGCTATTTACTAAGCACTTTTGTAAATGCTTAAGTGCATTAATTCACTAAACCCTCACAATATTCCTTGGAGACAGGTATCATTTTTATTCCCACCTAGCAGAACAGCGAATTGAGGCATAAAGGATGAAGTTAACTTAGCTGACCTTATGCTGCTGGAATTGAACCAAGGCAACGTAACTGTCTGAGCGCTTCAGAACTGTGCCAAAGCCTGTCTAGAAGAATTTACCCTGCCTCATCAGCTTTCTGAAACATGATATCCTCTCTGGAGAATTCTGATATTGTTGTATTTTGATCTGAACAACTCTTCTTTGCTTCCATCCTCAAACCCCACAGTATGAAGTTCTTCTGAATTATAACAAGCGCAATAGATAAGCCAGGACAAGTTGTAACCGAATAGATTTCTTTTAGACCCTTATTTACTTCAGTTCTCAGGACAGAGTCTCAGCTCTGCTATTCAGATTCCAAATACTTTCTCTTTTCCTGTTCCAGAAGACCATGCTCATGGTGCCAAGTGTGGGCAGAAATGTCACCTTGTAAGTGAAGGACACCTTCGAACAGCTTTTGGAGTGTGCATGACTGCTTGGTGGTAACAACTTCCCTGTCACATTGTGCTGTGGCTGGAGAGGTGAGAAGCAAGGACAGCCGGTCTTAGAGAAGCCAAGTTTTTGCTCACTGTGGTATCATAGGTCAGGTTCTTCATTTCTCATTGTAGGAATCACAGGTCAGAGGTCGTTAATCCACAGACAGGTTTGGACAGAGATTAATAAGAAATGCTAACCCTCTCTGGAATGTGAGCAGAGCCTTGGCTCTCAAGGGTTGGCTCTAGAAGCAATGACTTCAAAACCCAGGAGCCCAGATTGTATGAAGTAAGATATTAGACCCTTGGCTTTTCACACAGGGCCTAGTTTAAGGCTTGTGGGCAATGTTCAGGTCACTGTCTCAGTAACTTTCTCATTGCTGAGACAAAATAACCAACACCCACAGCTCAGAGGAAAGCTTTATTTTGACTCATGTTTTCAGCCCATGGTCTGTTGGCTCCCAAGGCAGAAATAGCCTGGGAAGAGGAAAGCTGCTCATCCCAATCAGTCACCTGCTTCTTCCAAAGAGACCCCACCTCTCTATACCACTTTCAGCTCTGAACTTTTCAGTGAATGAATCCACTGAGAGAATAGTATCCCCATGATCCAATCACCTTCCCAAATCCAACCTCTGAACATAAAGGGGACATTCTAGATCTAAACCATAATGTTTTCAGGTTTAGCCATGTGGTGATCAAGAGCAAGGGTGAGACCAGATGACTTGGTATATAAGCAGACATTTTAAGATTCAACTTTCCCTGGGAAATTAGGATGGATTATTTTAAATGCAGAATGTGATGGTAATGCGTTCCCGTCTAAGCATGTAAGTAGGTAAGTTCCAATCCTTGCTGTCTTTCTCCAAGCTGATAAGATTGACTCAATCCACTTGTTGAACTGTTCACTTGTCCATTAAGACAACAAGCATTTATTTGCTACCTAACTTGTGCCAGGCATTGTGCTAAGCACTGGGGACAGGAGGAACAAAAGGATTCAAGTAGCTGTTAAATTTGGTGATGGGTAGACATGAAATTGAACATGCACTCAAATAAATGTATAATTTTAATTGTAGTAAATGCCATGAAACAAACATCCATGTAAGAGAATAACAGGAGTGGGACTGTGTAATTTACATTTGAGGATTTAAGTAGGTCTTTCTCCATAGCTAATAAATCTTGGACTGCTGGGGGATTCCATTCAGAAGTGTTTTATGAAATGAAGACTACAATGAAGCTCTTTGTGGGGTCACCAAAAAGATCAGAGGACAAAGGGGCACTTGCAAAGGTAGAAGTTTCTTTGTCATCTGCACATTCTCCTGCATAACACATAAACCACATATGTATCATTCACATTTTCATTTCTGCTTTCTAGGTACAATGACTAACATATAGGAGGTGTTCCATAAATGCTAGCTGAATAAATAATTTCAAAACTGTCATGTTTCTGCTCCAGTTTCTGTTTAACCTACAGGGCAAAGCTGAACGTAAAGAAGCAGATTAAACTTTTGGAGATGTTTTCAGCTCTTAAATCCCAAACTAGGATCTGACCAGCAGAATAAGTGAGCAGAAATTTGTGGACAATACCAGAAAAAGAGCCTAAAGACAAAGATGAGTTAGAAGGGAAAGGAACCATCTCATAAGTGATGTTCACAGGTCAGGATGAGATAAAAGGACCCATTTTCATGTCAGCCTTTGTAGCACTTGTCTAGGCCTTTATACAAGGGTGGCTGAGGATCCTTTGGTCCTCCAGTATTTTTCACAAGATAAACAAGTTCTGGAGAACTGAGAAGCAGTATGAATGGTGAAGGACATTAATCAGTTTGGCTGTGGTAATCTGTTGTACAATGAAAATGTATATCATGTCATCATATTGTATATCTTGAATGTATATAAGATTTATGTGTCAATTAAATATTTAACAAAAAGGAAGGGTAAAATGGAAGGTAGCCTGCAGAGGCAGGCTCAGGGGGAAGGAGATATGTCAAGAATTTGAAATGAAGAATGTTGACTATGGACCTTTCCATTTTATGTCCTTAATAACAAACTTTCCAGGAAACAAAGCTTTTTCCATTATATCTGAGATAACACCAATGATATGGGCAAAGTTTCCACCCTGAAACCCACAGAATCACTGTGCAGGCCCTGGAATAAGGATGGTATGGAAAGAACATCAAAAGTGCTGGCCTTATTTAGCTGCCCTGACAAATACCCCTACCCAGACCATATACCACCTGCTGTGAACCCTTGCCTGGAAACACCAAAAGCAAGCTGTCTCAGTTTCCACTTTCTATTAAACAGCAGTAGCCAAAGTTTTATTCTATTTCAGATCTCCCTTGCTTTTATTTTTATGGAGACATAATATTTGTGTAAATTTACATAGTGTAGTATGGTTGTTTGATTTATGTATACAGTGTGCTATGATTTCCTTGGCTTTAGGAAGGCTTGAGCAAAGCCAGAGTCTTTGTGTGCTTCAGAGGATGTTATCACTTTGATGTTCTTGGAGTGGGCAAGCACACCTTGGCCTTTGGGGTTTTTTGCCCCCTCTCTACTTGGTACATAAATGGTTTAGCCTTGTACTTCCTTTGGGTCTCTGCTAAAAAGCTATTTTATTTAAGAAGGGTTCCTTCTCTGATTACTCCTTCCCTTCTCCCTTGTATTTTCTCCCAAAGCATCATTACACTTGTGACATACCATGGATATATCTGTTTATCTCTCAGTTCTAGAAGTGGGCTCCAGAAGACATTGCCTTTCCTGTTTTACTGTAACACTCCCATCATTCAAAGTATCAATAGATATTTACTGAATGAGTGAATGAAAGACAACTGTTAGGATGATAAAAATGCAGCAAAACAAAAGATAGATATCAGGAAGTAGGGAGATCTTTTTCAAATAGGAAGGGGCCAAAGACATGGAAGAAGTGGGGAGGGAAGGAAGGGAAATGGGATTTTTAAAAAAATTGAAGGAAGACAATGGAAATATCGCTTTTGGATATGGCATGGGAAAGGAAAGTTGGCAGGAGTGGGGAAGCAGAAGAGGGGATGGGGACAAAAAAAGAATTAAGATGTGTTATGTGCATGTGCAAACTCCCCACATTGAATGTAATTATTAGCTACTGCAAACCTGCATGGTACTAATAAAAAAGTAAACAACAACAAAAACCCCCAAAGCATTCACTCAAACAAAACAAAAAGCAAAGCCTCACTGTGAGAGTAAATGTCCTGGTACTAAAACTGAACACATTTCCCCATTTGTTTACTTGTATTTTATTTCCCAGTCATCAAGCTTCCTTATGGAGTCCTTTATTCTCACGGTTCTTAAACTGCACCAGCCTCCCTGCATTTCCATATACACTGTCAACCTCTGAAAACTTTCCCTATTTTTATAGTTCCAGGAAGGACTCACATAACAATACATCTGGTGACCCACTTAAAATGAGCCACACTTAAAGAAATCCAGTGTAAAAGGGGACTATTCTAAGTGGACCACCCTGTGTGTTACATTACATTGTGCTTTTCTACCAAGAATCTCAGAAGTGTTTTATAAATAAAAGGATGATGTTGGAGGGAAGGATTTTCTTTGTTTTAATTCACATTGAGAATTTTATTGTACAAAACTGCTGCTTGTCTATGAAATGACAAAGCATTCTCAGGCTAGGAAATGATTCTTTTGATTTCAAATCTGTCTCTTATGATTCACTGATGCTAAAGAGCAAGCTTCAGTTTTAGGGACAACTAGAGCAGACTAGATTCCACAGGAACGCTCCTAGGTAAGAGCGTAGATCCCCTAAACTTGATTCCCAGTTCATAAAGGGTTTCTACTATGTCCTCAACAGGGACTTCAAGTTCAAAAAAGAAAAGGAAATGCGGGCTAATTTGCAGCTCTTCTGTGAACATCGTTGCTGGATGCCTCCTGAGAAAGGTTCTGTTGTGTTTTGAAGATTAATATGACAAGTCAAACTCAGAACAAGCTTCTGTTTCTCCAACCTAAACCTTCACCCACGTCTGAAGCCAAGTCCTTTTGGATGTACATGAGGGATCAGTTTGCTTTGTACGCAAAATCATTTTCTTTTTATTAGCCACCTCCAGTGTTTCCTGATGGTCCAAAGGGCTGCTGCCTCTCCAGGGGCAGTCCTGAGGCATTCTTGATAAGAACAGAGGCCAGCAAGATGGGAAATCATATTTTGCAACATTTTTCTGCTTGGTTTTTAAAGTCAAAGAAGACAAATGGTTCCGATAAATTCAGCAATACCTTTGAATTCGAATTGGCTCATTGTCCTGAGCTGATACAGAGAGGTTAAAATCAAACCAAACAAAAACTGAAACCAACTCACCATGAACATCTCTCTTTTGAGGCAAACATGTTGGAGCCAGGAGAAGGTAATTTCCCTGTTCCCATCATCATCATCATCATCATCATCATCATCATCATCATCATCATCATCATCATCATCAGAAAAAGAAGACTTTCTTCATTGTTTTCTCATTGGACTCATGAGGGCTGGAGTTAGGTGGGGATGAGTGAGTGAGTGACAGAGGATTGGTAATTTTAGGTGTGTTTTCACTTCAATCTCTTCCTTCATATCAGTAGGCTCACTTTTGCTTTCTTAATATGGCTCAGTTGTTCACCTCTAACAAGTAAGCTGTCTTGATTCCTTTTCCTCTCACTATATATCATCTGCATCCAGAGATCTCCTCCAGCAAAGGTGTTTGAAGTTTCCAGCCCACAGTGATCTCCCCATCTTTTAACTATAAAGGAAGACTTTCCAAGGCCCAAGTACTCTATTTCCATTCCACCACCTCTCCAGTTACATTAAATAAACCCTTCCCAGCAACTTTCTGACTTTATTGAGCTGCAGGGTTAACTGGCTTCCCTATCCAGAAGCCTACATTTTTGAATTTTAGACTTGGTACTTGGTTCAACCACAGCTTGACCAGTGGTTCTTCTGTCAGCTTCCTCTGCCTTTCAAATGTCCTCTAACCCACAAGCCTCTTTTCCTTTTACCATTCTCTCCTTAACACCAAACCCACTCTGTTCCTGTTGGGTAGACTCAAGTCCTTTTAGTGCCAATTCGGTTTCCTTGTTGAATAATCCTGTCAGTCGACCCTGGCTCATTATATGATGAGTATAACCCCAAGTTTCTATAGGGCCTGGGGATGTTGGAATTGCATTCCCTGTCTACAGGATGCAAGATGAAACATATGCTTACTGTGAAAGTGGGTGTGTTTGATGTTGGTTCCCAAGCCAGACTTTGAAAGAAAATGAGCAAGGTCTCCTGCAGGATCTTTTCTATCAGTCTGCCCCTTTCTCAAATGAGGCTTCCTTATAATATTTCTCAATCAGATAACATAAAGTATATGCTTCCTGGAGCTTGTTTTCATGTCTTTAGACCAAATGGGTGATGTGAAGTGGGGACTGTAATAAAACCTCAAGAGGGTATTTGATGATCCTTTGGGTATTTTGAAATTTGAGGGAAATTGAGATAAAAATGGAGGAATAGGTAGAGATGACTTTATTGAGGAAATATTTTGGGGCCAGACACTAACTAGTTGTTTTATGCATGTACACTCATTAAATGTGGCAAGAGATTTTCAAATCAAAGTTATCACTGGACCAATCCTTCCAGAGTTTATTTCCCTAATTGTGTTATTCAGAATATGAACTTAAGAAACTTTAAAAAAATTAGTTAGAAATTGTTCTTTTTCTTCTGTGGGTTAGCATATTTATGTCTTAGAATAGAAACATCCATTTCTTTTATATCTGAAGATCATTTATATCTGAAAAATATAAAAATGATAATGCCTACTTAAGACTAATGCTACAGGTAAATGAACTATAATCATGGTATGAATTACAGTGATGATTCTGTAGTAAGTTTTCTGTAAGAGTGAACAGTGGTCACAATTTTTATTTAGATATCGTTCTTAAAAAAGAGGAGAACCTCAGAGTCAGATTTGTTGATATTAAATTTTTTTTTTTTTGGTACCCGGGTTCCAACTCGGGTCCTTATGCTTGTGAGGCAGGTGGTGGAACCACTGAGCTAAATCCCTGGCCCTTAAATTTCTTTCTTGAAGGTTTTGCAGATAAAACATGAGGACATGATTCATGAAGATTCTGAACATCTCAGAGGGAAGGACTGGTGGGTGATCACAGAGGTAATGAGGAAAGTGGAAGAGAAAGTCAGCACACACACACACACACACACACACACACACACACCACCCGTTAACCCTTAGGATAGGACCCTCACCAGTAAACCAAAGTTCACTTACTGAGCTCCTTTAACAAGTGAGCAGCTGGTGAGCCCCTGACAGAGGGAAACACAAATACACATCTTCAAGGGAGCTCTTAAGTTCTCTGGAATTCAGGAAGAATAGAAGAATGTCTTTAAAAATGGGAAGAAATGAAAAAGCTGGAGAAATGCTCAGTGGTTTGTTAAAACCTGCAGCATAAAGACTTAGGTCTGCATTTAGCCCTCTGAGCTAAGACTCATTCCTTAACCCTACAACCTGGAGAAAGCCGATCTGGGCGCCCTTTACTCCATGACTGCCATAGATCAAGTTACCTCTTTGAAATAACTTTTCTTTCTCTGGCCAACTAAATGAATTGAAATTGATGTACTTAATTGTTTTCTAAATTGCAATTTTTCCCCTGCAGATGTTTTTTATCAGTGTTGAGCCCAGTGGGCTCTGTCAGTCACACGGGGAGATGAAATCATGTGGTAATAAAAGAGAAGGGGTTAAGGGAGGAAGGGAAATGCCATGCAGTATGTTGTCTAATTGAAAAATGTGCCACATAAATGCTGAACTTGAAATCTTTCCCTCCCCAAGGGCTACTCACAACACACAATGCACACATCTTCTGCACTGGAAAGACTGGGCTTCTCCCTTTTCTCCATTATTAGTTCAGGCCAATGCAAGAGTTTCCTGCTTGGGCCATTCTTGGATGAAGTCACTGTCCTGGAACTGTGATGCATGGTGACGAGATGCTGCAGTTGAGAGCTAATGGTGGAAGGTAATGGTGCATGGGTGGGTTTAGGGTGATGCTGGTATAGTTGGCTAAACTCTGACTTGGTAGAGGGAAGATGAGAACCAAAAACAATACCCATGGATGTGTCTGAGAAATAGCTACTAAGGATAATGTCTCATGGGAACATGGCACACAGTAAAGTTGCAAAATCTCAGGCTAGAATGTATGCTAATGAAAACTAGGAACATAATTAGCATAGAACAGGAAAGACAGACAGACCGGAAGATGGCATGTGTTTCTCATAGCAAGAAGGAGAATGCTATAGATGTGGGATGCATGACACCACCCTCAAGAGTCAGGGAAAGGGCTAATGCTCATAAACAAACCTAAAGAACAAAAAGAACCTCCTCTCCCTATGCCCCATGGTAGGAAACACTTATAAGTTGACTGCAGTTCAAAAGCATTGGCCTGGAAAACTTTCTGAGAGCTCTTTCTAGTTCCTTGCCTATCGTCATTTGCCCTGCTCTTTGCCCACATTCGACTGTACAAAATCAGTATAGTTAAAAACAAGTTCTCTATAGGAAGTGCCTTATAACCGATGGGATGGTAACAGAGGGGGCTTTTATCAGCTCTCATTGTCAAGACCTCCCTCTTGCATCAAAAACAAAGACAAAAACCAATGCTCCTTCATCTTGTCCTGTCATCACTGAAGAAGGGGGACTCCTGGCCATTAGAGAAGAAATGGAGTGAATTGTTTGTCTTGACTTTTACTTGTTTAATTCAGCTATACCTCAAACTCTTGGGCCATCTCCACGTTCTTTGATTGTACTGGAATCTTAATGAATCAATCATTTTGAAATATAAAGATCATTGCCCAAGGGTTATAAGCTTTGTAGTAAATAGTGATTCTCTTTCTGGCAATATTTGGAGAAAATAGATTCAAACTGCATGAAAGAGTGTCAACCATATAATGCCATCCCTTTTAGGGGGGGAAGTCACATCGCATTAAAAAGTAGATGATCAGAGTTTTGTCTGGGCTCTCAAAGTAATTTAATCTTTCTGTCTTTTGATGCTCTTCTCGGGCTCAGAAATCATCAGTATTCTCTTCCTTTTCTTCGTCGTCACCCTCAACGTCACTTGTGTCTTCCTCTCATCTTCTTGCTCTTTCTCTTCTTTTCTTCCTTTCCCCCTTTTCCGTCTCCTTTCTTCCTGCCTTTTACCTCCTTCTCATTTTCCTTTTTGTCTTTCCCTTTAGTTTGCCTTTTTCTTCTTGGGCCCTTGTCCTCTTCCTTCTCCTTTTGACATTTTTATTTTCCTTTTCTTCTTTCTTTACAGTTTATCCCCCAACTCCACTTCTTTTTTCCCTCTACAGTTTTGTTTTTTTGGAGATTTGTATGCTGTGCCAAGGTTTAGTGAAGCGTTTTATGTATGTTATCTCATTTCTTCTTGGTAACAGAGAAAATAAATACTTATCCATTTGCTTGACTAGTGAATATTACTCTGTGTCTCTTTGGCTCCAAAGTCAAGATTTTAGTCAAAGTCTGTCTAGAAAGTCATGATAAATATGACAGGGACCATGAAAGAATCAGATGAATTTATAACTAGATTCTAAATTTGTAATTTGAGTAAAAAAAGGAATTTTGAACTTGTGAAAATTTGGAGCTAATTGGGTAAAATAGTTATAACATTTATATGATTTTAATAGAAAAATCTCTGTTTTTAAAAGAAAAGTCAATAAAGAAGAAGGTGTGATAATACTCTGAATATAGAAATTTGTTTTAGTTAGTTTCTCATTGTGAAGACAAAATGTCCGACACTCACAGCTTAAGGAAGGAGGAGAGGTTTATTTTGGCTCACAATCTCAGTCCATGGTCAGCTGGGTCCAAGGTCAGAAAGGCCTGGTGGAAGGGTCTGGCAGAGAGCTCACTGCAGGGCAGCCAGGAAGCAGAAAAGCAGAGAGGAGGTGAGGAGAGAAATTCTTCCTTTCAGATCAGGGTTAGGATCAAGCCCCTAACTGGCAAGTCAGAGAAAGTACCCCATAACCCATTCGCCTTCCAAAGGCCCTGCCTGTGAACATGTGAGGCTTTGGGGACATTCTAGATCTAAACCATAATGGTCATTTATTAGATATCGGGGGGGGGGCTCAATGATGAATTAATGTGCTGTTACAAAGGACTCTATATTCTTTGCAAAAATACATATGTATTTGTACTAGTTAGGATCAGCTCCCAAGCAATAGAGATCAAATTCCATTAGCTTTGTGCTTTACCAAAACAAATCAGAGATGAGACTGCTCCGGGGCAGTCACAGTGATAGGGCGGCCTCGTCATGGCACTCCATGCTTTCTTTACCATTTCAGCACCTTGCCACTTGCCTTTAGACGTGCACCATATTGTGCTAATATGGCTGTCACAGCTTGCACTATCACATCCCCATCCAATGACAGTGAGACACAGAAGGAAACCGCTTTTCCATTATGAGCTTCTGTGTGGCTTGTTTTTTAAAAGAAAGAATATAGTTTTCACAAGCTCTTCCCTCCCCACTCCCCAGCAGACTTTCTCTTAGGCCTCATTAGACAGATTGGAGTCACAGGCTCCCTTCTGATCACTGGAAAAGGCAATGGAATTGCAAATGGGTCCAGAGAGGAGGCTAAATGTCTTCAAAAGTATGGATTTTGCTTAATTAGCAAATAAGAGGGGGAAGTGGGTGTCAGGTACACAATCAACAGCGTCTACTACACGTGATCGAGTCACAGAAGAAGCTGTTTCTGGGACCTCCTTCCACTGAGAGCAACCTGGATGGGATATTTTGCCTTCAGGAAACAAAGATGGTGAGAAAGACAGATAACGATTATGAGGTGCTTTGCCTCTTCCTTTCAGGCTTTCAGATATTTTTAAATATTCTCATCTGAATCCCAGGCAAATTTTGAGCAACAAATTGGAGGAGATTGATTAAAAGTTAAAGAAAAAGACAAGATATATTTTTTGAGAGGCAATATGGACAAGTGAGGGACAGGTATGCAAATAAGCCAACGTGGCCCTGAAGATGGAGGGGTTCCACCTGCAGTTGAGCCTGGGCAGAGTTACAGTTAATTTCAGCCATGCAAAACGCCCCAGCCGGGGCTCTGGTGGTCAGAAGGACTCAGAAGTAGCATCTCTACGTATGTTATGCACCCATCACAGGGTGATTGGCCTGAAAGGTAATCCTGTATTTCAGATAGCAAATGGTAATCATAATGATGATATAATGTTAGTATGTAATGCTTGCTTCATGACAACCACTGTTCCTAGCATTTTACCTATATGAAGTCGTTTAATTACTGTGACCGTGTGATGAAACAGGGTCTATTTCCTCACTTTTCAGACAAGGAAATTGGCACAGATGGTCGATAACTTTCTCAGGCTTACACTGCAAGTAAAAGGCAAAGCTGTGATTCTTTTCTTTTTCTTTCTTTTTTTACATTCTTCCACTGTGTTATCTCTCATCTCTTGTATGAGCAATGATTGGCCCTTTCAAATAATCATACCAAGAAGTCTAATAACAACTCATTCCTTAAAATAGATCTAAGAATATTTGTATATTTTTATTCTTTGTGCTTAAGCAGAAACGCTCTTTGGAAATCATCACTGACTTCATCAAGTATCTGTCTCAACCACAACCATGTAAAATGGTTGAAATAAACATAAGCTGGGTAACGGCAAAGTAAGCAGGAGGAAATAAAACAAAAATTTCTGAACTATAATAATTGTCTTATAAATTTTTTAATTGTCAAATTTCTTGAACTGTAATAAAAGAAGACCACAGAATTTCTCAAAATAGATTAGAATACAGGAAACGTTTCATGAAACTACTGAGATACTAACAAGTGCTATGGCTCATATTAAAAACTGAACATTCTATTCAAATCATACTCATACTACACTTTGCACACAGTGAACACAGTTTTGATTGGTCTTTCCTATTATCTATGCCTTTAAAATTTATAATGCTGCAGTGCATCAGTGCTCTAAGTTAATAGAGTGGTGGAAACCCAAACTCCAGAGAGGTAGGAAAGTCTAGGGCCTAAGACTATGAACTTTAGAGCCATAATACCTGGGTTCAATTTCAGCTCTGGCCTTGAAGAGAAGGAAGCACCTAGGTGGCTGAGCAGTGCCCAGTGGATTTGAACATGCTGTCAAGGTCTCCATCTCTACAATCAGGGGCTGTTGGAGCAGGCCCACATCGCAAAGATTATTGGTCATTTAGAGAATTCTAGTAACTAAAAGCTCTTTGACAAGACAAAAATATTTGCACTAAACCAGGGAAGGCTTCAGTTGGTAATAATGCAATGAAGTTACAGATTGGAGGGGATGAAAAGGGAAAATATATAGCTGCTAAGTTTTAAATATTTTTCTGTGGCTCTGAAATTGATCCATGCTCATTATCCACTGAATGGGTTAAAGGGAAAATGTTTGAAGAAGCCATGACTAACACAGCACAGACATTGACAAAGGAGCTGTCTTCCTCCCATGAAGTTGTGCTGCTCCACACTGACTAAAGATGCAACCATGGCAGCCCTACTAGACCCTAAACTGAAAGAGCTCAGCAAAGGAGAGCCAGAGAGGAAACGAGCCTGTGGATAAACCCCAAGGACCAAGTTCAGTTTCACCTGCTCTCAGTGGTCAGTGGTAAAAAGCTCTTAATGAAAATAAGGAGCCCTGGGATGCACCCAGTATTTGCTATTCAGATTATTGCTCTACTGCAAAATGCATAGATGAACTTTTGAGAAAATTTTTAATGTGTCTTATAGTTCAAGTTTGCAGATTTTAATAAGCAACAGTTTTTAAAGATGCAATAAACTTCCAATTAATATTTACAAACAAAAACGAAAACAAAATTGTGTTGTAGGATTGAGGAGAAAAAAGACACATATGGCAATGATAAATTGTTGTTTGGGGAAAGAAATGAGGATCAATTACATGTTGAATGAAAGTGGGCTGGGAGACAGGATACTTTGCAGAGAAATGATCAGACTATTTTGGGTTGGCCAAACTCACCAAGTGAGTTCTTTAGTCTCCCACCTGTGGGATGGTGCTATGGTCCTGACCATTCTTCTCTCTTCCTTTCTCACTATCTCCCTGGCCTTTCTTGTTCACACTGACAGCACCAGCAGGCTATGCTATGAGCAGATACTGTTCTTCACTGTCTAATAATCCTGATGCCTACAGTGAACTGGAGGATGGGACAAGAGCCCTTCATTCTAGTAACATTTTTTGTCTAACAATGGATGAGCTCTCTATGATGATCTCTGCCAGTGAGCTCATGGTTGTGGCAGTGGTTACCATTCACACTGTAGTGGCCTCATCTGTCACTTGGCAGGGCATAACCAGCCTTCAGAATCTTGTTTCTGTGGTTGGGTGGGAACTTCTTTTTGGCAAAGCAGTCCAGTTATTTGTAACTGCTGAAGGAGCAAGACAGAAAGTTTGCTCATATATGCATTTGCCTTAAGGTTGAGCAGAACCATGGGACTCTGTGACAGGTCTGCAGCATATCCAGGCTCCATTTGCAAGCAGAAAATAGTCTGATTACACATGTAGTAGACCCACAACATTTAAGGCTCTGTGTGTGTGTGTGTGTGTGTGTGTGTGTGTGTGTGTGCGCTCACGTGAGTACTGGGGACTGAACTGCAGCCCACATATTGTGGTAATGCATCTCATTCAAATGTTTTCCTTGACAGAGGAGAAAACTGAGGCCCAGAAAGATCAAATGATCTACCGTGTTAACACAGTCTGTCAGTACTGTAACACACGTCCTTTGGCCCAGAATCTAATGGTCTTTCCTTTATACCTACTTGGCTTAGGTCAGTAACATTCTCTGGAAATGGGAAGGATAATTATTTCTGGGACAAGCTGCAAGCAGCAACAAATTCAGAAACTTTGTGCAGAAGGGAGAGGAAACCAGTCTGAAGACTGCTTGAAACTGAAGCTTATTGGATGTTAAATTGCAGGGGGCTCCATCCCAGTGACTTAATGTTCCTTTCTGGGGAATAACCTCTCACCCACACAAAAGGAAGGAATTCTTCCATAAGTGCTTAAGTACTATTATGAAGAACCCAAAGAGATCATGTAGCAAACAGTTTTTTTTTTTTTTTCGCTCTTCTTACCATGAATTTGTTGCTTTAATTTAGGGGAGTGTTTTTTTCTTTTTCTTTCTTTTTTGAGAATTGGCTGGCCCAAACACTAAGCTCATTCTAAATTTGAATCATTTCTTTCCCTTCTTATTCCTCCATTCCTTTTTTCTGTTCTCTGGAATTTTACTTTATTCTTTAAATTAAAAACCTGTGCTATAAAAGCAATATAGTTTAAAAAGTTCAAAAATACAAAAATCTCCAATTGCGCTCTGAGCCCTGTAGGCGTCCAGTTCCCTTTTCTATTGGAAACCCCTCAAGCAAGGTTTCTTCTGTCTTCCGAGACTGTGTCTAAAAAGCACATTATTACCTGGATGCCTCTTTTTATGCACATGAGCCCTACACTGTAGCCCTAATGTTTCTTAAAGAGTATTGCCTATCAGTATGTGGAGATTTTCTTCCTTCTTTTTAACTAGCTTTACATTTTAAAAGCCTGAGCGACTAGGTTCTGTTTTACTCTGCCTTCCTGGTGGGTGTGATGTGGCCCAGTCCCAGGATGAGCTCAGCACAGAGGACACAAGCGCTGGCCTGGGAAACCCTGTTGCTCCTGGGGCCAAGAACCAGGAGCCCCTCTCTGTCCCGATGTCCCTGAGGAATCGTCTGTCACGTCTGACTCACAGACGTCCTGGCCTGGCTGGCTGTGGACAGGGAAGCTGGGGTCCTGAGAGGAGGACCGGCCCTGCCTTCCTCTTCCAGGCTGCTGGGTGAGGAGCGCTGCTCTTCTGAGGTTTCTCTGAAGATGAGGCCTTGGGTTTTCCTGCCAGGCAGGGCTCTGGGCCCCATAGCGGAATGGCTCTGAGTCCATAGCTTCAGGAGGAGCCAGGAGGCCAAGCTTCCAAGCCAAGTGAAACATGGCTTCGGACTCATGACCACGATTTGGTGGGGCTGTTGGGCCTGCTGAATTTAGGAGAGGGCTTTCCCCTAACCCTCACTTACGTGAGCCACCCTTTCCCACTGCAGTGGAGGAAGGCGGAGCGACAGGAAGAGCCTGTTTATTCACTCGCACTAGCACACAGCGATTGGCCGCGCTAGTGAATTCTGCTGCGCTAAGAAGGGCAAGTGCTCCCTTCTCTAGCTGCGAAGGAAGAAGAAAGCCAAAGTCAAAGTCAGACATCTCAAGTCTCAGCAGCAGTCTTGGTCTGTGCTTAGACAAATAATCTCCAGGTGACCCAAATCCCCTGCTCACTGTGAAAACAGACAGTGCCAGAGTGAAGCAGAATCAAATTGTTTCTCTTTCATGGCAGCTGAAGTGTAAAAACCTTTCTATTCTGACCTTGTGGTCAGAGTCTCCTGACACCTCATAAATTATCCTGAGGGCTGAGGGAGGTTTTCGGAGGCTGAAGGTCCACACTGCAGTCTGCCTGGGCCGACAGTGAGGCTTCCCTCCTGCCTCCTCTGGATAGGCAGGCACCCAGGTGTGAGGCACCAAGTCAGTTTTTCTGCACTAGGACCAGAATTTCCCCTTGGCTGTGTTTTTAGAGTCTGTATGGCCACGGGGCCAGCTTTCATGAAGAGTTTCTCAGGAAGCAGGAAGAGCACGTGCCGATTCCCACATGGGCGCAGCCTCTGAGGTGGTTTCTATCTTAGTGGAGAAAGGAGAAAGGGAAGGACGCACAGGAGGGAAAGAGAGAGACAACCAAAGATGAAAAGCTGGGGAGAAAAAATGAACAAAAGACAGGAGAAGCAGGTGAGGAGGGGAACATGAGTGAGAAGACCTGGTCTCTGGACTCAGATACCCTCTTCCCACACACATAAACATCTGGCTGCAGGAAAACACAGGCACCTCTCGGCACAGCAGAGGGTTTCTCTGCCCCCTAGCGAGTTTCCTTTAGCTCCTACATCCATCTGTGCCTTACACACAGTAGGTGCTCTATAAATGTTTGCCTAGTGGTGAGCTCCGTAGATGGTCCCCTGAGGGGGAAACATTTATTTTGGGAAATTCCAGGCATGTAAAGCAAAGGCTCCTGCAGCCGGCAGCACCGTGAGACTGGAGGAATCTGGCTATTTGTGGGAGGGTGTGGCTGGACGGATCATGTGTGGGAACAGGGCTGGGTGGTCTGGGCGGTGGGTAATAAGTGACTGGAGGGCTCTCGGAAATAAAAGGGCTCCATAACTCCTGTAAAAATAAAGCTGGGAACAGCATGGCCAGACCTCCAGCCATGCGGCGACCAAACCTGACCTCGGCAGAGATGAGTAATATTGTGAGATGGATTCAAAGATTATTAGTCAATGCTTTCGGCCTCTATGGGCTCTTTTTTTTTTAAGGATTGCTGGGTGGGTTTTTGGCAAGATACATGATTATAGCAGCCTGTAGAATTCCAGAGCTCTTCCAGGCTTTTTCTAGACTCTTCAATATTAATGCTTTTTAAAATTTTTGATTCTTTTTTTTTCTTAAGGAGATACATCTTCTTGTTCCCTCTTTGGACAGTGGATATGATTACCTACTCTCCTCTGGACTTACTCTCCCTTTTTCATGGAAAATGACTTCTGAGTTTTTCTCACTGACAGTCTTCTTTCTGACTCCTCTGGCCTGAGGAAACTGACATCAGATATGAGGCATCAGAACAGATCATAGCATACTAATCTCTACAGTTGTCACAGCAGCCAAGTATATACACATAAGGTTGCAACTGCATGGCAGTAAAGAGGGGCAGGGCAAAAAGAAGTTTTTATAGGCTGCGGAGGGAAATCCGAGCCATCCCAGTCACAATTGCACATACCTGACAAGTTCAAGTTGTTATATGCCTTCATGCAGCCATCTGCTATTACACTACAGCAAGGTCCCTGATATATTTTAAATTTAATTTCTTTTGTTACATTTTAGGTATACAATATAATGACATTCATCATTGGAAATTTGGACCTCTACGTACTCTCTCTTGGTTCTTATTTTTTCCCCTTGCCCTGCCCTCCCTTCAACCCCTCCACCCCTCCCTATTTACAAAGACTTTGCTTCCATTTTTTCATTTTCTCATATTAATTCCATTCCCTTCTTTCCTTTCCCCTACCCCTTCCCCTTCCCCTTCCCCTTTACCCCTTTTTCTTCCTATTTCCCTTTATCTATTATACCCTTTAGTCTTTATTTACACTTTCAGTTTCTCACACTAGAGAAACTATTTGTTATTTACACATGTGTCCTATTTATTTCACTTATGAGTATGGCCTCAATGTGCATCCATTTAGCTATAAAAGTCTCTAAATTATCATTTTTATGGCTGAGTAGTACTCCATTTTATAAAAAAAACCCCACATTTTCTTTATCCAGTCTCCAGTTGATGGGCCTTTGGGCTGTTTCCAAGTTTTAGCTATTACAAACTGTGGTGCTATGAACATGGGTGCACATATATCACTGTGGTATGATTCTTTTCTTTGGGTAAGATACTCAGCAAGGGAATATCTGGGTCGAATGGGACTTCCAGTCCTAGTTCTTTGAGGTATCTCCATACTGATTTCCGCAGTGGTTGCACCAGTGTACACTCCCACCAGCAGTGGAGCAGGGTTCCTCTTTCAACACAGCCCTGCCAGCATTTGTTATTGGTTGATTTCATGATAGCAGCCATTCTTTCTGGGTTGAGGTGGAATCTTTATTTGCATCTCTCAGATGACCAGTGATGTTGAACATTTTTTCATGTATTTATTTGCTATTTCTACTTCTTTGTCTGAGAAATATCTGTTCATTTCAGGTGCCCATTTTTGGATTGGGTCTTTAAATTTGGGAGGTCTGATTTTTTTAAGTTCTTTATAGGTTCCTCAGACCTTTGTCTGAGGAACAGCAGGTGAAAATTTTTTCCCACATTGTGGATTGTGTCTTTACACTGTTGGTGGTTTCTCTTGCTGTGCAGCAGCTTTTTAGCAAGAAGAGATCCCACTTGTTGATTGTTTGTGCTAGTTCATAGGCAACTGAGGTTTTGTTCATAAAATCTTTTCCTACACCAATGTCTTCGAGAGTTCTACCTAACCTCTGTTACAGCTGGTTCAGCGTTTCTGTTTTAATATTTAGATCTTTAATCCATTTCGATTTTAGTTTAGTACATGGTGAGAGATATAGCTCTAGTTTTAATCTTTGGCAAGTTGAAGCCCAATTTTTCCAGCACCATTTATTAAAGAGAATAACTTTCCTCTAGCTAGGGTGTTTGGCTCCTTTGTCAAAGATGAGGTTGCTGAGTGTGTCTGGAGTTGTTTCTGCATCTTCTAATCTGTTCCACTGGCCCTCGGGTCTGTTTCTTTGCCAGTACCATGCTGTTGTTATCACAGTAGCATTGTAGTATAGTTTCAAGTTGGGGGTTGTGATACCCCCTGCCATATGTCTGTTACCTAGAATTGCTTTTGCTATTCTGGGTCTCTTCTTGTTCCAAATGAATTTTTGGATTGTTTTCTTAAGGTCCATGAAGTATGGTGCTGGGATTTCAATTGGGATTGCATTGAATCTATATAGCAGTTTTGGAAGTATGGCCATTTTCACTATGTTGATCCTTCCTAACCAGGAGCAAGTGATGTCTTTCCATTTTCTGATATCCGCTTCAATCTCTTTTTTCAGAGTGCAATAGTTTTCAGAGAAGAAGTATTTGATTTCTTTTGTTAGGTTGATTCCTAGGTATTTCAGTTTTTTGGATGTTATTGTGAAAGGAATTGTTTGCCCTATTTTTCTCTCGGTGAGTCTGTCATTGGTGTAGAGGAAAGCTATTGATTTTTGTGTGTTGACCTTGTAACCAGCTACTTGACTGAATTTGGTTAAGTCTAGAAGACTGGAGTTCTTGGGGTCTTCTATATACAGTATCATGTCATCTGCAGATAATACCAATTTGACTTCTTCATTTCCTATCTTTATTCCTTTTATTTCTTTCTCTTGTCTAATTGCTGTAGCTAATGTTTCCAAGACTATATTGAACAAGAGTGTTGATAGTGGACATTGCTCCTGATTTTAGTGTGAAGGATTTCAGTTTTTGACCATTTAGTATGATATTGGCTGTTGGTTTTTCATAGATGGCTTTTATCAGATTGAGGTCGACACCATCTATTCCAATTTTTTGTAGGGTTTTTACCATAAACACGTGTTGGATTTTGTCAAATTATTTTTCTGCATCTATTGAGATGATCATATGGTTTTTGTCCTTGGCTCTATTGATATAGTGTATTACATTGATTGATTTGCATATGTTGAACCATCACTGTATCCCTGGGATGAATCCCACTGGATCAGGGTATATGATCTTCTTGATGATCTTTTGCATTCTATTTGCCAGTATCTTATTGAGGATTTTTGCATCTATGTTCATTAGTGAGATTGGCCTATAGTTCTCTTTTTCGATTGGGTCTTTCTCTGCTTTGATGATCAAGGTGATGCAAGCTCCCTGATATTGAAGTAAAAATTTTTATTAGACAAGTAGAAATGCACAAGTGTTTGTAACATATGCTTAAACTTGCATTCATTTTGTATACTACTTTTGAGTAAGTAATTTCTTAGATGCTGGAGATTGCATACTATAAGGTCAACATCAAGGAGTGCCGTGAGGCTAAAATTTTCTTTGAAAGTACACTGAGAAGACTTGAAATACTACATCCCTGTTTCCTTTACACATCTCTTTAAGGCTTACCTAGTCAGTCCCCAACTAATCAGCCTAATGCATGATTCTGTAGACCATCTTCTTTTGTAATTGCTATGCACATCTGCATGTACTTATGTTGATTTTATGTATTTTATTTCCCTCCATTAGACATTAATCTCTTTGAGGATAGGAATCAGTGTAATCTGTATTCTGTATCCCCCAAGTGCCTGGTATTGTTTTGTGGCTCCTATGCAGAGTCAACAAATGAAGTGCACATTCAACTCTGAGGAGCATCTTAAAGCTAGGCTGGCTTGCTTTACTCACTTCTTCCTCCATCTCCTCCAGTAAGTGCATGCTCAAGAAATACTGATGTCAGCCATAGGAGAGCACACTTAGGGACAAAATACACCTCTGAAATTATAAAATACACTTCAAAATCAAGTGAATCAAGTAAATTACTTAGAGATTTTCCTTGGTTTTGTTGGTAGCAAGATGACATTGAAGTTGAGAATATAAATTTCAGCCTACATGCAATTATCCACCTTCTAATCAAATATAAAATTTTTACCTAGTTGCTAAATAATTTAAAGTATGTTTCTCTTGAGGTATGCTTCTTAACTCTCCCTGGGCATTGTATTGGACACCTCATCATCATCCTGGACTTTGAGTCATCCTCCCATCCAGGGAGTTTCGAGTGGGCAATCAACTACATAAATCTGGCCCATTTCTGAATGAGGTTCTATGTCTTCTCCTACCATTAACCAAAAGCCACTGGCTCTAAGTTCCAGTCTTTAAATCATGCAAAACCATTGCTCTACTCATTACTTCAGTTTTCTCCCTAAAGCCTTTCATTGGAATGCAGACTGACTCATGCTTAGCTTCTTTTCTCCCACTGTAATATTTGATTACATTTGTGAAATGCATTTCAGCAGCTTTCCTCCCCTTCCTTCTGCCCTTTGGTTGAATCCTGTATGCCCAATATGCACCCCCTCTTCCCCAACATACTGCTGGTCTGCCTCTCTGTGTTCTCCTCCCACTTCTGCATTTATACCAACCTACCCTGAGCTCAGTGCTCCCAAGTCAACCTCTTTTCAGCTGTCTTCAGGGAAAAAACTACTGAATGTCTTTAGAATGAATTGGCAATTAATTGGCAGTGACATATTTTGGAAATATGTGCTTCTCTTTTTAATCTCTTGGAATATAAGATCTTCATCTAGTGCTATAAATGCAGGTTATAAATGGAGGTTATAACTTTTCTTAAGGAATTAAGTAGATTTTAAACATAACAGTAGACTTGAGAACCAGCCAGGCATTGTTGACAATTTTTTCTCCAAATTCTTTCAGTGTTTCTTTCAGCACACAACTTAGCTTTACTGCTTGGTGAATAGCAAACTCCAAGAAGCAGACTGGGACTGAGGAGCCTCATGGGCTGCCTTAAACCAAGCTGGGTCACAGGCCACAGTCTCACCGCCCAGATGACGCAGTGAGCTTGGGCAGAAGTTGCTGGTCTATCTTTTCCCTGGCAGAGCTCAGCCAGAGCTCTGAGGTCTATCATTCCCTGAACGGTGCTTCCTTCATATGTGTGAGGACAGATTCCAGAAAGAGCTAGGAAATTTGGTGAAGGGAGAGTCACTGTATTGGGGGTGAAATAGCTCTGTGGTAGGAGTTGCAAGGCAGGGCCCCCCAACCAGGGCCGAATGCTGGTCATGGCCAAACCCTGAGGTCCCAAATTAGGCCCTCCTCCTAATTCATTCATACTTCACTGTCCTTGAGCAAGGGGAGGGAAGCATTCAAAGAGATTGGGCATTTTTAACAAAAATGTGTTAAATGTTTCTTGAATAGACTTTACATTATTGGCTCCAACTCTATTTTTATGTTTAATTAGGTGTTTAGTAAATTTTTCTCACATAGCTTTTGAGGAACCAGATTATTGATTGATGAAACACTGAACTCTACATTGCTCTGCTCTTCTCATTTACAGTGCAAAGGTTAGATTTTATGACTCCCATCACATAATGACTGGCAGTAACTGAATAATTTGCCTTTCCTATGGTATCAATGTTTTAATAGGTGAATTGAAGGAGTCTATCTTTGTAAATGTAAGAACTTAATATTAAAGTTTAGAACAAAGTTGGTAAACTATAACCATGGGCCAAAAAACTGACCCATTGTCTGTTTTAATGAATAAAAGTTTTATTGGAACACAGCCATAGTCATTTGTTTACAAATTGCCCATGGCTATAATAATGATATAATGGAGTTGGGCTGTTGTGATAGAGACGGTGTGGCTTGAAAGCCAAGTGTTTATAATCTGTCTTTTCATAGATAGAGATTGCCAACCCCTGGCATTGAATAATACAGTTTTGTTGAGGATCTTGTTCAGGGTCCTTTGTAGACAAATGAGGTTACTGAGGTTCTGAGAAATTAAGTAACATATCCAAGATCACAAAAAAAGCAAGGGGAAGGGTTAAGAATACAAATGGAGCCATAAACCTAGTGAAAAGAGAGTCTCATTTAAAATAACACCTCCAAGACTGCATGGCTACTACCAACTAAATTTATTAATCAACCCAGGAGGAAAATAAAATTAATGAATGAAAATTCCCTTTGACTTGTGAAATCAATTGGTGGCTCACAGTGTACCAAGACCTGCATTTTGAGTCTTTAGGGCATTCTCATTATATCTTAGATAAAGAAGTTCCAAACCAAGATTCACTGTATCACTTGGCTCAGTTAAGGGATTTGGAAAATAACCTTAAGCATTGATGGCTGGAAAACAAAATGAAATTCCAACTGGGAGGATATCGGTCACCCTGATCTGTTCTAAGAGGGCATCAGAGAGACAAGAGTTCCTCAATTTAATTCCACTTTCCAGATCCTTTGAGAAATATTGAGAATTGAACATAGAATATTGGCTACATTGCCACTTCTGTCTCTCCTCCCTCAGAAGAGTCCTCTCTACCTGCTCTTTCATTTTATTTCCTAACTTGTTTTTACCTTCTAGAATTAGAATCTGACCTTGTATCACCAATGAAACAGGGAGGGATTTTCAGCTCTTGTGACCCCTCTGAGATATTGTCATTTTTGCCTATATCTTTTTCAGTAATGTTTCCTCCTTCTTTGCCTTCTCTAATTCACTGTACATGAAGTTCTCCCCTCTTGTAGTCTCTCCTCAGAGAGTCTTCTACTTGTTCTCCACCCTCACATGTAGACTACACCTTCGGTTCCAACTTCTATTCTCTTTTCTTCTCTTCACATATATACATTTTGGAAATCTTACTTATGGACATGACTTCAACAACTATCTATCTAGAATTGGCTCCCAAATCTACTTCCAGTCTACATCTCTCTTCTTACTTACATAATTTATCTCTATGTTTCATAGAACACCTCTATTGAATCTCAAACTCAAAAAGTCCAGAGCTGAAACTATAATCTTTCTCCTAAACATGATACCATCTCTGGTATTTTAAATTTATCATCTGTCTACTAAAAACTCTTCAATGGCTCTCTGGATCTATAAGGAAGAAATTCCTGAATTCCAAAAGCCTTCCACAATCTGACTCATATCAGCCTCTTCTTGGACTTTCCCCACCCTTGTAGTTTCATGCTTTTTTCTGTTTTTCTGTTCCTTTGTCCTAGGTGGACTCATATCCCCTTAGTTTGGTGAGAACCTACTCAACTTCCAAGATTCAGGTCAAGTCCTGCCTTCTCTATAAAGAGACAAGACATTGGATACTAGAAAAAGGTCAGCATCCCTATTTCTCCTCTTTGTCTATTGTTGGGCCCTGGAATTCATCATTTTGACACAGCAGCTATGTGACAGCAATCTGGTACCTTCTGGCCAAGGCTGTAGCTGACTGCATAGATTGTAGTGGGTTTTTCCAGTTCTCCCACACATGTAGGATTATCTTACTAGATTGACCTTAGTAACTGTGGTCCAAGTGAGTGACAATTCCTGGAGTAGCTTAGTTAGAGTGCTGTGAGTGAATATTCTTCTGTAGAAAAGGATGCCTAAATAGAAGTGGGACAGTCTATAACAAGTCCCCAACTTACCAACATTTGAGTTGCAAATTTTCACGGGTACAAAGGTGTCCCACATTACAACTGGATGTCATATTATGAACATTTGTAGATGTGAGCAAATTGCAGAAGTAGCTCACGTGTCTGCTGGACATTGCCACAGTTGTGCTGCTGCGTGTTTACCGTACAGTGTGATGGTGTACAATAGTATAGTGATCAATCAGAGCCTTAGATGTCCAGAAGCAAGAAGAAAAGCAGTGGTGATGTGGAAAGGACTTGTAGGAAGCACAAAGCAATATACATTGTATATTTGTGTCAAGGGTTTATAAGACTCACTTTGTCAGACTTATAAATGAATCTGACTTATGGATGTTCTCCAGGAATGGAATTTATTCATAAGTCAGGGACTTATTGTGCTTAGGACCAGAGGATAACACACTATTCAGCACTTAGTGCAATACGAAGAGGTAGCACAGTAGGCTTAGAATCACGGGATCAGGTGTCAGAATGGCTGAATTCTCACTCACTTTCTTACTAGCTTTGTGACTCTGGGCAGGTTTCTTAGCCTGTCAGAACTGCAATTTTTTCATTCATAAAATGAAGATAGTAAAATTAGTGCTCTTCAGATAAGACTGTGTGAAGAGCACACTAAATGTGTATGTATGCAAATATATATGTGCATGTACACACAAACATGTTTCTTGCAACAGTGCCTAGTCTTTAATAAGTGTGACCTATTACTTTTTACCTTGGTAGATGATTAAGGGAAATACCAAAGTTCAGTAGCCATGAAAAAGATCATTTTCAACCAGAGATCTGAGTAGCCTCCCTCATTTACACCAGTAGAAATATTACCAAATTCTCAACTTTCCAATTAAACTGTACGCTGAATAACTAGCTTATATAGCTTGTTTGTTGAGCCCTTTACACAAGGCAAATAACTTTCACTTGCTGTTATATAGGGTAGCAGTAAAAACAAGAAAAGAATGAAGAGGGTTTTGAACATGCATTTCTTTATTTTATGTGTAAACACTTGATGAATGTGTCCTTAAATAGTTTGAACAAGCAATTATAGACATTTCAAACACCAGGGAGCCCTGTTAACATGAACCACTGTGCACCTCCATATATGTGATCTCTATGGTTTTTGCTTTCCACAACACTGAAATCATAAGAGGTAGAATTAGAATGTACAGGTATTATTATTCTCATTTTATATATAAAAATCATAAAAAACACACACATTTTCTAACTTCCTGATTTTTGCATATTCCAGGGGCTTCTTTTAAATTCTTAACTTTCACATGCCTACAATTTTTTTTTTAATGTCATGGTATGATGAACCAACTCACACCTAAGAAACTCTGTCTAGAGGTCCTAAAAGCTTTTAGATAAATTTCCAAATTCAAGGAATTGTTATGATGACTTTGATATCTCTATTGTTACTGACACAGATCAAGAAGACTAGTGGTGCCAAAGAAAATAAAGAGAGCCAGGGGGATAATAAGAAGTAGAAAACACTAAAATTTAGCAATGAGCATATCTGGTCCTGGGCTTTTCTTTGTTGAGAGATTTTTTATTGCTACTTCAATCTCATTGCTTCTTATTAATCTATTTAGGTTTTTTGTATCTCTTGGTTCAGTTTTGGTAGGTTGTATCTGTTTAGATATTTATCCATTTTTCTGGATTCTCCAACTCATTAGGATATAAGCTCAAAGTAGCCCTCAATAATCTTCTGGATTTCAATAGTGTCAGTTGTAACACCCCCTTCCACTTCATCTCTAATTGTATTGATTTGGGTCCTCTCTTTCTTTTGGTTAGTTTGGCTACAGGTTTATCAATCTTGTTTATCTTTTTAAAGAACCAATTGTTAGTTTCATTGATCCTGTGTATTGTTCCTTTAATCTCTAGCTGGTTAATTGGCTTTGATTTTTATTATTTCTTTCCTTTTGTTGGGTTTAGTTTTGGTTTGGTTTTGTTTTTTCAGAACCTTAAGATTCATCATTAGATTATTTATTTGGGATCCTTCTGATATTTTGATGTAGGCATGCCTAGCTATAAGCTTACTTTTTTAGAACTGTCCTTGTTGAATTCTAGAGATTCTTTTATGTCTTAAAAAGAATCCTTAACTTGAAAACATTCGAGTTGTGAACTTTCACAGATACTAACAGACCTCACATTTCAAACATTCATAGATGCAAACAAAATGAAGTAGCTCGTGTGTCTGCTGGATATTATCACAGCCATGCTGCTGTGTGCTCAATGTACAGTGTGATAGTGTATGGTAGTACAGTGCTCAGTCAGAGCCCGGGATGTCTAGGAGCAAGGGAAAAGCAGTGGTAATGTGGAGAGAACTGCTGGGAAATGTAAAGCAGTAACCACAAAAACAGGAGTGAAAATAATTGAGAGATTGGTTCAAGGCAAAAAGATGGTAGACATCACTCCATCATCTCCTACCTACCTTCCCTCCTCTAATTAGTAACTCTCTTCTCATCAGTTCACTCCATGAAACTCCTTTTATGGCAGTTGTACTGTATTGTACCATCATTTTAAGGTAACTGTAAAAGTAAAAATAGTACATTTTCAGTCTTTTTGTGTGTGTGTGTGTGTGTGTGTGTGTATATTTGGTTCTTTATGCTTTACAATGTCTCTTTGTGTGAAAGGTATATAACACTCACTTTGTCGAACTTACAAATGAATCCAACTTATGAACATTCTCCTGGAACATAACTCATTCATAAGTTGGGGACACTATATTTTCATTTGATTTTAGAAATTTTTAAATTTCCTGTCTGATTTCTATAATGACTCACTGATTGTTCAAAAGTGAATTGTTCAGTCTCCTTGTATTTCTATATATCCTATGGTTTTTCTTGCTGTTGTTTTCTAGTTTTATTCCATTTTGAATTGATAAAATGAAAGTATTTAAATTATTTTTATATTGGCTAACTCTTACTTTGTGGTCTAATATATGATGTACTTTGGAGAATGTTCTAAGAATCTGTATTCTCTAGTTGTTGGGTAGAACATTCTGTAGACTTCTGTTAAGTGCATTTGATATATGGTGTATTTTAACTCTGATGTTTCTCTATTGATTTTTTTGTCTGAATGACCTATTGGTGAAAGTGGAGTATGGAAGTCACCAACTATTATTATATTGATACCTATGTTTATCTTTATGTTAAGTACTGTTAGTGTTATAAAGTTGATCACATTGAGGCTTGGTGTATATATATTTATAATTATGAAATCTTCTTGATGATTTATTTCCTCTACTGGTATATTTTAGTCTAATTCTTTGTCTTGAAGTTGGCTTTATCAGATATGAGTACAGCTATTCCTGCTTCCTTTTGCCTTCATTTGCATGGGACATTTTCCCCATCCTTCCATTTTCAGTCTGTGTATGTCTTTTCTAGTGAGGTGTGTTTCCTACAAGAAGCAAAGAGTTGGTTCCTGTTTTTTCTTTGTTTTTTTTTTTTCTTGTTTTGTTTTTTGTTTTAAATCTACCAGTCTGTCTTTTAATTGGAGAATTAAGACCATTTACATTTATGGTTATTATAGAAAAGTATGTTTTAATTTCTGTCATTTTGTTGTTTCTCTGATATTTGATTCTTTCCTAATTCTCTATAGCTTGCTTATTCTTCCTTTTCTTAGTAGAAAATTCCTTTAAGTATTTTCTGTAACTCTGGCTTAATGGTCACAAATTTCTTTAGTTTATCTTGGAAGATCTTTATTTCTCTTTTTATTTTGAAGGTTAGCTTTTCTGGATATAATATTCTGTGTTGGCAGTTATTTTCTTTTAGTGCCTGAAATACATTATTTTATGCCATTGTGACCTTCAGGATTTCTGCAGAGAAGTCTGAAGTTATTCTAATGGTTTTACCTATATGAGTAACTTGACATTTCTCTCTTGCTGTTTTCAATATTTTTTACTTGTTTTCTACAATTGTCATTTTAGCTATAATGTAATGAGGAGAGCTTGTTTCTCATCATAACTGTTTGGGGTTCTAAATGCCTCTTGTACTTTGATGTCTGTATCTTTCTCAAGATTTTGGAAGTTTTCAGTTATTATTTTGTGAAGTAGATTTTCATGCCATTAGTCTGAACTTCAGTGACCTTTTCTGCACCCCAAATTTGGTCTTTTAACCCTGTCCCAGAATTCTTGGATACTTTGTTCATAATATCTGGTGTTTTTCTTTCTTAGAGTACATAGTGATTATTACAGACTGGGTGTCAAGGGATGTTAGTCAAAGCTACAAAGTGTCAATTAGCAGGAATATGTTTTCGTGATTTATTGCACAGCATTCTGACAAAGTTAACAATAATGGATTGTATATGTCAAAATTGCAAAAGAGTAGATTTTAAATGTTCTTGCCACAGCAAATGATAAGTGTGTGAAGTAATGGATATGTTAATAGCTAAATTTAATCACTCCATAATGTTTATGTGTATAGGTCTGTATGGGGATGTATCAAAATTTCAATGGCATCCTATAAATATATACAAATACTATTTGTCAGTTATAACTAAAATGAGATAGATTTTAATGGAAAATCATTAACAATACTTCAAACATTATTCTCATCACTAATATTTATACTACTTTTATTGCATTAAAAATTCCATTACTTGTAATAATGAGAGCTGGTACTTCCTGTGTGCCCTATTATATGTGAGATATTGCCCTAAGCCCTTCACATGTATTATTTTCTTCATTTCTTCCAGTGATCCCATGAAAGAAATGCTGTATTTTCTCCAATGGGACACAGAAAGTCTGGGCCATCGCAGCTCAGCAGTGCAGCCCCAGACCCGGCTGTCTGGCCCCAGGGCCTGTTCCCTTACCTCCCACGCCACAGAGTCTGCACATTAGAAATGAGGCTGGGTCTATTAGGGACGAGCGTTCTTTCATACTTAATAGATCTGCTTTCCTTAGCTGCTGTGAAACTCTGGGGAATTGATATTGCTGCCCGCCTGGTAAATCAACCATTCCTTTTGCACCCAGAGCTGATTTTATAGAAATCTAAATATGCTTTACTAGTTTTACATGTTAACACTAAAGGAAGAAAGTTCCCTGTTTGCCTTTTAGCTGAGGCAACCCTTTGGTTTTACAGGCTGTTTCAGTGAGTAATTATTCTGGTAATGCCAAGGCCTCCTTTATGGAGCCATAAATGCATCCTGGAGGACTGGGAATAACAAGCAGGCCCTTTCCTTTGAGCCTCGCTGGCAAACATTGTTTAGGTGGATGTGAGTGGGCTTGGCTGCCTCTGCAGGCTTCTTTCTTCCTCTGGAACCCATGAAGCCATGTGAAGGGGGAAAGAGGATCAGATAATTGGGATCTTTAAGATGGTTATTATGAAAAATGTTCTGGAACCAATTCAAATACCAATCAGAAACCACATTGTTCAACTAAATCACTTTCAGATGCCACATGAGATACAAACTACAATTATTTCCAGTTTAAAAATATAATGTTCCTTTTAAAAAACACAGTACTTTATTTTATTATTTTTTAAAAGATCTGCCTTGGCTGGGATTCAGGCCCGTCACAGATGATGTACAGACAGCTTTGTGCGGTGCCCCTTATTTTCAGGGCCTGTCACCCTCACTGTAATGTACTCAGAAATTCCTGAAAATGGATGTGACGGCTGTTTTCTTTGTGTACTGCAGAAATATACAGAGTTCGGAGGCTCCATGGCTACACTATGGGTGTGTATGTCATTAAAAGAATGGAAAAAACATGATGGTTAAATGCTGTATTAAAATCCCATTAGAAATGCTGAGAGGAATTTATGACTCCAATCTCTTTTACCTAACAGGCCTCAGTCTGCTAAAACAATTCTGTCTCTCTCTTTCTCCATCCATCCATCCATCCATCCTTCCTTCCTTCCTTTTGTATCATTCTCCTTTCTTTCTCTTCCTCTCTACCTCTTTCCCTTCTTCCCTCTCTCCCTTCCTTCCTCTCTTTCTCTTCCATCTTCTATTTCTCTCTGTTTCTCTGCTGAACTCCAGCTTGCCTTCCCTACAAGAAAGGCAGGTATGATCAGGTCTCTGCCAAAGCTGTTCCTCTTTGCTGTCCCCTGCTCAGGTACCATAGGAGGGGATCCTACATCCCTTTCCAGACAGACTTCTCTCCAGCTGAGGATTCATGGAGTCTATGATTGTTTACCTGAGCTGTCATCACTTGAGGAGGAATGGGGGTGTGGGTGACACACTGTGTGACCCCAGGAGGGGCTGGGGCTACAGCAGCTCCCACATGGTCCATCAGACACTCAGCCAGAATTCTCATGGCCTCAGAACCACTTCCCCAGCCTGAGGTCTCAGTTCTCAGAGCAAATCTTCCACAAACTGCCATGGAGCCTTAGGGGTTGTTTGTGCTGTCAGACAGGCATGGGTTTTTGCCTTTACATCTCTAGAGCAGCTGCCATCCTCTGAAGAATGAAGCAAATGCCAGACCCTGAGAAAGTATATAGTTACTTATGGATTAACAGGAAAAGAGCTGGCCACCAAGCGCTGCTGCAGGTTCTATTAGGAGGAGCAGGAGGAGCGTGGAGCTTGGTTCTGGTCTGGCTTTGCTGCTCACAAGTCACAAGATTTTGGACAAGCTACCTTATCTCCTCTCTTAACTGTTCCAGGAGGGCTGGCTCTCAAAACCCTTGATTCTGTGAAGCCAACCCAACGTGGGCAGAGAGGGAGTTTAACAACCTGCAAAGAGAATTGCAATTAAAGATACACAACAGCTTTTCCTCAAAGGGTTCAGAAGTGAGAGAGGATAAATAATTCTGTATTTTATGGAAGGCAGCCTCACCTGAGTTCACTGTCCAAGCTTTCTTCCTCTTTGCCTGCCAGCCTAGAGGGCACATGATGGTGCCACCACTCTCTGGGTCCTCACCTCTGTGTCTGTTGGCTGAGCTTGGGGGAAAGGGACAGACCTGAGGAGACACGAGAAGGCGAAGGGGAGGAGAGATCTGAAAGTTGAGTAGAAAACCAGGAGCGTGCACTGCTACAGAAATCAAGGCAGGGCAATGTCTGAGGAGGGGCAGGTGGCCCAGCAAAGGGCCTTTGACTAGGGCATCAATGGTCAGCCTAAGGGGAGTAGTTGCCCTATTGTTGCTTCACCTTGTAATTTGGTTAAATAAAGACTTTTTTGATTTCTCAAAAGTTAAAACATTATATACAAATATTTTTCTGTATCTTGCTGTTTTATTTTTCAAAATGGTATGAAATCCCTTTAAGTCAGTTACGAGAGATTTAACTCTCTAGATGTTTTAGGCAATATTTTATAGACAAATAAAATTTGTACATATTCAAAGTGTACAGCATGACAATTGTGTATATATACACACTCTGTATAATTATTACCACCATCAAATTAACATTTCCACCATCACCATAGTTAAATTTGCTTGTGTGTGTTAAAGACACTTAAAATCATCCCATGTATCAAATTTCAAGTAAACAGGAATTTAAACATGTTGTCTGGCTGTGAGCTCTACAAAATAGTAAGACACCACTGTCATTTAAGGTTGGATGAACAGAATATCGAAGAAGTTTGTCTTTCTCCAAATACACTCAGTATACAAGATGTGTCAAATCTGTACTCCAGACCTATCTTTTAGCCCTCACTCCTTCTAAACCATTTTATACACTTCTTACTAACATAATATAAACTAGTTGAAAGGAACAGAATGGTCTGGAGGTGGCAAGGAATATATAGATGCTCAGAAGATATATGTAGAGTCTGTCACAGGCTTACTTCCCATGACATCTTTGAATCTAGTGGAAGGAGCAATTTGAACTACTTTGTAGTAAAAAAGTTGAAAACAATAACCAAAGGTTAGAGTCAGTAAAAGGCAGGAGATGGCAAAGTGAGCATTTAGTGCTCATTATATTCAAATGATGATGTCAACAGAGCATTCTACACCTCCAAGGAAGACTGGCTTTAATAAAGTTAATCATGGTGGGATTAAATATTAATTTCCAAGTGGAGACCCAGCTCCAGAACAAGGAGAGAATGTGATGTTAGGTCATATCACTGATATAATTTCACATCTGTCTTGAAATGAGACAAAATGCATCCTAAGAACAAAATTAGAGACACCCAAAATGCAAAGAAATCATCAGCCAGAAATAAGGGGCTTTGTAGGAAAAATTGTGCCAGGAAAATTAGATTCCATTTTTGGAGAATATATTATTAATGAGAAAATGAAAAAGAGTAGATGTTATTCATTAGAACTTTTATATTGTTTGGTTCAGAAATAGCAACATTGTATTTTAATTTATTTTGAGTTAGTTTCAATTGGCATAGATTAAAATATGCTGCAAAGGCTGCTTGTAGAAGAAATGGGAGAGAAAGAAGTCAAGGTGTTAGAGGTCAGAAAGTAACATTATTTACATCTCTTACAAATATTTTTGTTCCTCGGATAGAAAAATGGAACATCAATCAAATTAGCATTTAAATCCTCAGTTTGTGAATGCTAATGAATACTAAAATATGGTAAAATTAAGAGATGAGATTATTCCTTACTTTCATTTGGATTCTATGAAAAGCCATAAGGAATTTGTTCATTTATTCAGTCAAACATTTACTTCTTCTTAATCACATTGATCCCATTATATGTAAATGCAACTGGAAGTTACAAAAAGTATTATCTATTATTAAATTTTCATGATAATTTCCTTAACTATAAAATGAAGACCAATATGTCTAATTCAGAGGGCTATAATATTGTGTAATGATCCTTAGAAACCGGTGCAATGCTTAACATGTAACAATGATTTTAATAAACATTATTGAGCACTCACTATGTGCTAGGTACTTTTAAATTTTTTGTATTCATCAATTCATCTGACCCTCACAATAACCCTAAGTCATCTTAATCTCATTTTCTGGGTAAAGAAAGTATAATTTAGAGAGTGTAAGGGTCTTTCCCAGGCTTGTAAGTAGTGCAGCTGAGATGCAAACCCAGACAGTCTGACTTCCCTGCTCATACCTGGGAGCTATTATGTTTATTCCTACCACCACTAGGCTGAGCTGCAATTGCAGCAATAGGGAATTGAAATGTAGACATGAAGTTTTTAACTAGCAAGATTATGCAAAAAGACAGAATGGAAGTTTTTAAAATATGAAACTCTTTAGAGATTTTTAAGCATATCCCAGGTGTCACTTGGGGTCCCACTGCCCCTTGGATACTTAAGTCAATTTGGCTTAAAATTCTAATTTGGTGCCAAAGAAGTTCAGAGCTATCTGTAAAAATTCCGTAAATCCTCAAAGGCTTCCTCCCTCACAGTTTTCACTGCTTTGTCTTGGATTTAACCAGCATCATTCAGATGCATATTCCACTTTCTCCATACATGTCATCGTTTAGTGGGTTTACTAAAGATCCCAGAGGTCACAGGAGCAGCTATATCACACACAAATTACTGATGACCTAGTTTCATCCTCCTCTTCCTCATTTAACACAGGAACAGTATAAAAACCTGCAGCACCTGGGGATAGACAGGCCAACCCAGCCAGGGAAGTGAGAAAGGAACCTCTGCAGCCATCTCATTGTTTTCTCTCCACTAATGAAAGAAAAATAGAACAGGAATCCTCACAATGAGTGTAAAACAATCCTGCAGACAAATTCTTCTTGAACTGCTAAGAGGCAAAAATTAAAAACAATAAAATTATGTGAAAACTTGGAAATGTTCCTCAAAGTTCCATTGGTACGGACCACAGTAAGAGGCTCATTTGCCCGCTGACGTCTGGTTGGCCAACGGGAAGCCATGGCAGGAGATGAACTAAGGGAGGAGGTCAGGCTGTCTGTTACCTCAACTTCCACTCAGGACAGGAAGTGATCATTAACCTGTGGCTGGAATGTTTGCCAAGTCCAAGGAGAAAACTGATGGGACGAGGGATCTTTGCAATGGCTTTTGCTCTGGTGGGTATATAAACACTTATCAGTATAGCCAACTAAATCAATGACTTCCATAAAACTCAAGAGTCATAGAACTCTGTTTTTGGAAATAATTCATTCTGAGAGGAATATTAGAAACTATTCAATTCACTCTATATGGGAATTGTTTTTACAATGAGCCTTTTTCCTATGAGCAGTTTATATAAAAGCAAGGAACATGGGTTCCAATGATAAGACACCTGGGTTCTGATTCAGGAGTTATAACTACTAATAAAAGAAAGACTTATGGTAGGCAAAGAATTTATTCATCACTGCAGTTGATCATTTAACATAAAATTATTAAGTATCTACGAGTATCAGGCACTGTGCTAACCATTAAGGCTACAGCAATGAACGATAAGGAAGTTCCTGCTCTCAAAGGGCTTACATTTTAGTGGGCAGAAAAAGTCTGTAATATGCTAATAAAAGAGGGTAAGAGGACAGGGTTACTGGGGATGGACCCTGAGATAAGGAAACATTTCAATAGAGACCAACATGGAGGGAACAAGCAGTGGGGAACATAGAAGATGAAGATCCCAGGTAGAGAGAGCAGCCAATCTCAAGGCTTTGAGACGGGAGTGTGTTTGGTGCATTTAGGTAACAGAGAAGCTGCCAACATGGGTAGAGACAATTAAGTTAGAAAAGGGTAAATGATGAGATAGAGAAGTAAACAATTTCCTTTTCTAGCAAATAGGATAAATTTTCTTTCTTTCCCAGATTATTGTGAGCACTTAAAAGTTTGAAGACAGCATTTGTAAGTTGCCTAAGCAACTGTTTGTCACTTAAGTCCTAATGGGACTGACTTGGGGTAGGGGTCATAAATTGTTCCTACTTTCCTCCAGCATCCTTATCCACCTTTGCAATAGTCCCAGCAAAAATTCACAGAATTCCATTAGTGGCTCCATTAGAGAAAACTTTCTTCAGCCCCAAATTATACTCCAGCCTTCCATTTTTATTCCATTTTGATTTATGTGTCTATGCCCCTTTCTCTATCCTTCCATTAGTTCTCTGGATCTGTGGTTTAGTAAGAGCAGACCTATCTACTATACCATAAAGAACACTTGCAGGTCTTAGAGGAAGTTTTTTTACTATAGAAAGTAATAAAAGTATTAATTTCCTTTTCAAATTATTTAAATGGATCATAAAACAGCCTCATTTGCTGAACTTACCTTTCCTTGTATCTTAAATAACAAGAGAGGGTGTATGGTCTAGGGCATGAAAGCCTTTATGCACACTGGTGGTCTGAAAGGTTTAATGTCTCTTCCTGGAGTGATTAATTTAAAGTAGGGCAAGACTGGCTCAACATTATTATTTCATCTTAAGTACATCTGGAAATTCAAAGAGTGAGCCCTTGTTTAACTCTGTCAAAGAAAAAGAAATGTACATGTGTAACTCTTGCCTATTACTAGAGCAATTCCACAATTGCTCCTCTCACCTAGGAGGCAAAACTCGTGCTACCACCTTGAACAGGAGGAAGGAGGTGGTGGAATCATTTCTATTGCTTAGGCATTGGCTTAGGAATCAGAGAAAAATGGGGTTCAGTGAAGCACAAAGCTTCTACGGTTTTGGGAATTCAGCAAAACAACAACAACTGAGGATTTATTTACAAAGAGAAAAGAAATTTCAAAAAATAATAACTTTAAAAAATGGACCAGTACTGTAAGTATTATAAAGTCAAGAAAAACGATATTTTAAATTAGTCATATCATTTATACTTCCTTCCAATTTTTCTTTTTAAATTCACTCTTTGATGACCTTTTCCTTTTTTTTTTTAAGACAGCCTATGTTAATTATATAGAATATTGGGTTCTATTGTGCTTCTTTCATACATGCATATAAAATGTATCATATCCATCACCCATTACTTTTCATATTAAAAAGATATTGTAATATTTTCTACACAGACAATAGAAGAAATCTGTCTTTAGCATACTTGATTAAAATTTATTTTTCACTACTCACACTTTAGGTGAGTACAAGTGTGGCTTATAATCAGACATACTTGCTGTGTTCAGTCCTGCTTTCTATTTGTGCTCTATAAATACAGAAATTCAGACAATTCTTGTATTGCATCTACCACAATTTTCATCAGTTGGGAAAATTATATATGATGTGTTTATAACTGTGCATGCTACACTTTATTCCTAGGAGCGAGAGAACATGCATCTATAGACATGTAGGCAACAGGAATCGTAGATGAGAAATTAAAAGTTTATGTGCTGATGACTGGAATAATTCTCCTCAGGCTGAGTTCTTACTTCATGCACCTCACACTTTTTTCTCCCTCACTTCCCACCAACTCTCAGCACCAGGGCTATGAGACATTGACTTTGCAATACCCCCAGCCCTGCACTTTTGTGCAGTGAGCTGAAAAGACACTGGTAACATTACGATTCACCTTGAATGCTATTTCTACCTCACAGGTCTAGTGACAACTTCGTACATGCATAATGCACTGCAGACCCCACCACTGTAGCCTACCATATCCACACTCTATCACCAATGCAGATTGCCCTTGATGAGACACCCCCCCCCCAAATTCTCATTGTTCCTGCCTCCAACACCACCCCACAAGGCAGGAAGTATATGGAGGGGTCAGAAAGGGGAGTATGCTCCTAACCACGTGTGGTTAAAATATTTTACTTTGAGGAATTTTTTATAAATATATGACTCTGGCCTCCAGGGCTTGGAAGGTGCCCACACAGGTGAGTAGCCACCTAGATGCTTCAGCATTATTAACTTCTCTATAGCTCCCCCTCCAGGGTGGGATGCAAGAATAGAGTTTATCTCCTTGTCTTTTACTCTAGAGAAGAGTATTCTGCCCAAAACTGGTTCACTGAAATCTAGTGAATTAGCTAAGGATATCAACATTATCCATAACTTTGATCTAGTGGTTTATTTGCAAAACTCAATAGCTAGCACTTCCATTGTTGAAGGGACAGTTGAATGGCTGGGTGAAAATGATAATAGGAATGGGTAAAATTCATTTGATTTATGGCTATCCGAGTAATGGTAGTATTTCTTTCCACAGAGATTATATAACATGTTCTCATGGGTTTCAATTTAATTTTTCCCACTTTTCCTCATGTCTCAATTTTTTTTTTCCTTTCACTGTTTCCTCTATTCCTTTTTCAAGTGCTAGGTTTTCTTAGCAATGATTTAGGTTCAGAAACATTTTGAAAGGAGTTCTTGATTTTGTGTTACTGACAGCGCAAAACTTTGGACAGAGAAAAGGAAATCCTGGGTAACGATCTTTGGGGCACACTGAGCTTTGGGGAACCCTTCACTGTAGAGAGTAAGGTAGCTAGTATAGTGAGAAAAGCACACCCTAACACACACACACACACACACACACACACGAATATCACATGCATGCTATTTGTTTCCAGGTCTTTATACTGTCATAGCTAGATCTGAGTTCCTTCCATGAGTACACTTTCAACTACTATCTGTTTTTTATTTCTTCTTTCCCATTCAAGTCTGTCTGTGGGGTATATTTAAAATTGATTTAGTTAGATAAGATGTTAGTACCTTGTTGCTAGTTGTAGTATTTGGCTGGGTATTGGAATTTGGTTGATCATATGGGAAACAAAGGTTAATCCAATCTTTTAGAAATGTTAGAAGCTCTTTCTGACATATATGTAACCTATGGAATCCATTTATATTTTGCTGCAATTTTAGAAATTTAGTTCCACTGAGAACAGTAGGGAAATAGACCACTTGGAATTTTCTTTTTTTTTTTTTTTTTCCCCAGTCAGAACCTTGAAGTAGAAAAGGGAAGGTAAGACACCTTACCTATGAGAACCTAAAGGCCATGTAGATCTTATCCTCCCTCTGGAATTCTGTCAGGTGTACCACTTCACAAAGCAGAGAGGGGGCTGCTTTGTTGCTCTCGTGCTTTAAGAGTATTCAACAGACTCTGTTCCCCTCATACATATTTGAGGGTTAAAATGTTTAATTAAAAGTTCATATAGTTTCAAATATATAGTTTCTTACACATTTAAATTGATATTCTAAAGTAAAACTGCCCCCTGACTTTTAAATGTACCTGTACCAATATTAAATCCAGTATTATTTATTTTAAAAGACATGTAAATTTCTCCTACCACTGGCTATTTTTAATAATTCTCTGTCCTCTTTGAAATTGTTTCCATTCTATATGAACCTGAGATTTTTAGAGTAAGGTATTTTTATGCTTGACTATGTTTTTGAGTCCTCTTTAAAATGGTTATACAACAGAAATTTTGAAAATTCCATTTTAAAAGTTTGTGTCAAAATATAAGTACCTTTTGCTACATTTTAGCTCAGCTGAGTGGTTGCAGTAAAAATTTTCTGTAGCTCTAGAGTTTGAAGATGTGAAGTTTTCTTCTTTATTATCATTAGTTATTTTTCATATGCAGATGACCAGACCATATACATAAGTTATAGTTTTTATAATTATTAAATACCAAAAATTCAATTGTCTTAGGGGTCCATTTTTAGTGTAACATACAGTGAGAGTTTATGTTACTTTGATTAAATGAGACCAGATAAATATTTTAGATGGTTCCTCATTTGATATTCCACAACTACATGGCTCCAACAGGGACGGGTTCAGCACATGCCTTTCTTTGGTCAAGGGATGGCAGGCTATGTAAAAAGGGAGTAGGAAAAAGAAGGACTAAAGTTTCATGGAGGGCAGCTAGTTAAGCAGACTGCTGTCAGGAAAGAGTGGTTATGGAAGTTTTGAGTATCTAGAAATTGATTTTTAAGCCACAAACATTTTCCAAGAGTGCCAGAGGTGAGAGCAGGGATACAGCAGAGACTTCAGCATCTATGGCAATGGGTGGAGCACTGTGGAGAGGTTCTTCTTGCATATATTGTAATTGCTGGGAATTCTGACTTGATAATATTTTGACTGCGATATAAATTTCACTTGTTACTATTGTCAAATAATCTTTGTTTTTCAAAAGTAAATGCCTTTTAGATTAATCTATTCGAATGTAGTGGTGACTGAATTTATTAATCTCAGCCTTAGTGACTGGTTTTAATTTATGCTCACACAGGAGACACTGCTAATTATGACATGTAATAGACTATTAGTCACAAGCAAGAAAAAATATGTAGAAAACAGTCAGACAGAGAATGCACTAGGTTAATTTACATTGACAAATGTCACTTGCCTAAAATTATTTCTAGGATTAGTTCATGATTTGCTTCAAAAACCTTGAATGTATGAATGTGTTCATTAATTCAATTTATATAAGAAGTAAAATCTATTATGAAAAGAATAAGACTCTTATATTTCAGAAAAAACAAAAAATATTGATCTTATTATAAACCATTGATTTGTTTTCAGTGATTTGGCATGAGGTTTTTAATCTGTTTTAACTCTCTCTTAAAATATAAGTTCTGAAACACTGCAAGAAGAGCTCTCTTTGGAGCACTTCAACAGCCCAAACTTCAATCCTTTATGTTATATAATGTCTCACCTGGGTTGTAATTAAATCTTGAGATATCTTTTATCTTTAGGTGTAGCAGTAGTGTTGCCTCAGCAGAGCTGGGGTGGTGAGAGTTTGATCGAAGGGTAAGAAATGTTTGTGGAAAAAAGCAAGGGAAAAGAAGACAAGAGGAGAAGGAAGGAGGAAATTAAAAAAGGAGAGAGAGAGAGAGAGACGGAGACAGAGAGAGAGACAGAGAGAAAATCATGCCCCTCCGTGAGCTCTGTGCTGGTGCCATCGTTACCTGACTGTGTTTAGAGAATTTTCCAAACCCAGAGGATCTCTGTGGATTAGGCTCTCAGAACTTTCACAACCAGTTGTGGAGCAGGCTGGAAATCTCACAGCAGAACCGAGTTCTTAAGAGATTGGCAGTTCAACCAAAAGATCAAAGGTTTGATATATTGGAGCTAATTTTTAGAAAGCTTTCCAAACTTGGAAGATTTTCCTCCTTGTTACGGCAGTCAAGACTTAGGAAAATAGCAATCTGCAGCACTTGTAAGCAGACTTCTTGGCTCACAATGTTCTGTGAGTGTCATTGTCTTCCAAATCCATAAGTGCAAAGAAGACAAATGGAACGATTATCCCGCAATTGCTGGGTAGACAGAGACATGCTGTGATTGGTTTGGATTGCAAAAGTATTGCTTGGCTGAATTCACAACTATTACTGCTTTCCAGGCTGACAAATAACATAAGCAGTCTAGATGGGGTGGGGGGTAGTGTGCATGAATGACATGAGCAACAGTTAGTTGAGGTGGTGAATAAAATCTTAGCCATAGTTTGATAGTCAATGCTCCAAATATATTTATAAAACCAATAAGGAGATTTTAAAGCCATGTAATGACTTTATAAGGAAACTAGTGATAAACTGAAGTTAATATAGTCTGTTGTTATTGAAAATCCAGCATGATGAAATCTTGGAAATGTCTATATATTCACCAACAGATGAATGGATAAAAAGAAGAATAAATTTGAATTAATTGTGGGGAAATGGATATGATGTACCTTGAGGCAATAATGTTAAATAAATCAGACTGACAAGCTTAATTATCTTATGATTTCTCTTACATGCGAAACCCAAAGTATAAATAATTTAAAGAAAAAAGTAAAAGATAGAACATAAGAAACAGGGAGGTAGATCTTTTGAAAATGGAAAGGGGAACCAGAAGATGAGGAGAGGGACCGAGAGGGGAAGGAAAAGTGATGGAAAATGAATGTGTTATGTACGTGTACCAACTCCCCATGATGAATGTAATTATACACTGCAAACATGTACTACTAAAAAGAAAAAAAAGAAACTGTAATAATTGATAGCAACTCTCATTTTTGACATTTATTTAACAGAAAGCAACATAAAGAATTCAAATCCTGATTAACAGACTTTAATAACAAGGAGATGCTTCATTTTGTTTAGAGGTCAAAATCTGGAAGCAAAAACACAATTCTCCAAAGATTTTACAAATAACTGTTTCAATTTCTGGGACTAACATAGAATAGAGGACCCATAGAATTTTCCAGTCATACCAAGCCTTTCCAGTTCATTGCTACTACAGTTTGGATCAGGATTCCCAATCATGCCTAGAACTTATTAGACCAGGAAGTTAAGGAGTTTGCCATGTGCTTTTATTATAAACTTATCTGTGTTTAAAAAGCATTAAATATTTTCTGATTTTTAAATTTTCCTTCAATTGCAGAAGGATGTCTTAATGAGATCGTGTAAGGGAAAGCATTCAATCTACACTGATTACCTGTGCAGATCTGTTTTGATCCCTTGGAATATTCCTAAGCTCAGGCTTTCTCCTTAAAAACCATTAAAGCAGGGTCTTCAGGCCTACAAAAATTCATGAGCCTGAGATTTCCTGCTGGAAGTATTCTGGCTCAGTTATTCAGTTTAGCTCTCTCCATTGTTCCATTACCCCAATAACAGCTGGACCCTGGTTTTCTCTTGTGCCTTGTGGATAAAGTCACTTTACCCAAACTGATGAGAATAAAATTCAAATTATTTATGCAGAAATTTCTTTTTATACTACATTGTTCCTTTTCATCATAATTTATGTTTAACTTTGATGAACAAAGCACGTTGTGAAGATGACAGGACTGACCGTGGTGGAAGGGTTTGGATAATGAAAGAGCAGAACAGATGGCCAGGTAATAGTCCTCATCTAAATTCCACTCTAAGGAACACCAGCATGATTATCAACTCCCACTGCAATTAAATGAAGATGGTTTTCCCGGAAGGAGTGAGCATTCAGATATAGCCAATTTGCAGAGGAGGCTTCCCAAATTGACATGTGTTTCTCTTCACTTACTCCACTCATAATTCCAATTAAGAGCACACTGATTAACCCCAGAACAGTTTTTAGGAGAATCTTACTTCTATTATCCTAATTTCATGAACTCAGAGAAAAAGAGAGATGCTCGTAATTCATTATGGCAAGTTATGCAAAGCTAACCTCTGGCAGACTGCATCTTTAACCAGACATGAGGATGGCCCTTTGTATTATCTATCTTTACTTTTTCTGGAAGGAGGGGGGAGCTGTGAATTCAGAGGCTGTCTGAATGAACTGACTGCTTCAGAACTGCCTTGTAGATACAGTCCATTCAAATAAGAGAAAATGCTAAATATCGGACTGAATTTTGCCATAATGGTGAGGAATTCATTATAAAAAGATGTAAGAGGAAAACAGTAGGCACAATCATCAGAGAACGTACATACGAAAGTCATAAAATACCATGGCGTTGTAAATCGAAGATAAAATGGAATGAACGAGAACGCAAATTTCCCCAAAGATAAATGGTACCACAGTGCTCACCCGCCTTGAGCCCACTCATCTCTGCCCACTTTCCAGCAGCACTCTCAGGCCATGTCTCCTCACTGGCATCTCTTGCACCCTGGCCAATCAGTCTCCACACAACTATCAGAGCAATTAAACAACCAGATCATGTTACACCCTGCTTATTTCAAATTCTCACTGTCCTTTGAATAAAATACAGATTCCTCCCAGACCCCATGAGTTCCTCAACCATTATTCTCAGCACCAGGGCTCTTTTTTATGTTCCCACAAAAACTCGTGTCTGACGTTCTCTGTCCCCACACGTGGCAGGGCTGTGACAAGCAATCGGGGCTCCATCCTCCTTGTATTCGAGGCACTCATTCAAATTCCATCTGGGTTATTCTTTATCACTTCATGTTCCATTTTCTCCATAACACTCACTGTATCTGAAATAGTGCCTATCTCCTTCCCTGGAATGGAAATTCACATATCAGGTATCTTATCTGTTCTGTCACTGTCATATTAAAAACCTTGTGAGCAACGTCTATCACATAAAAAGTGAATAATAAATAGATGTGGAAGAAATGAGTATTTTGCTCTCTTAGCTGTCTCTGCAAGTCAAGAATACTTTGATATCTCTCTAAGAACTGCATGCTTATAGTTTTCTCTGGAGTTCCTCTACTGGGGTTTGAGTTTGTAGGTGCAACAAAATTATAATTAAAAAATCATTTAGTAGAATGCCCTGGAATTACATTTCAGAGGAAAGTACAGTTAGGGAATTGGGAAATTGGGAGCTAAATTGATATTTTTGAATGCTTTATTATGTTTTAGGGACTGTGATAGGCATTTGTCAAATCTACAGATAATGTGAAATCTGCTAAATCAAGGTTTCATTTGCCTCATACTTCTTTATAGGTAGGCTTTTGTGAAGACTATATGAAGACAGGGGAAGTTAGATAGGATGAAAGATGGCCAAGGGTTGGATAATAAAATTGTGGGCAGTGTGGTATTACAGAAAGAGGGTGAGCTTCACATCAGGCCTTGCTGTGAATCCCAGCTTGTTCCTTTCTAGCTGTGTGACATTGGATAAAGTACTTACAACTTTAGTGAGCTCATTTCACTTATTTACAAGGAACAGGGAACAGACAGCATTTACAAATACCTATTTTATAGTATTGTAAAGATTAGGGCTGGGGATTTAGCTCAGTGGTTCTGGCGCCTGCCTCGCAAGTGCAAGGACCCGAGTTCAATCCCTGGTACCAAAAAAACAAAAAAAGATTAAGTGGTGTAAGATTTGTAATATGACTAGGTCTGCTGCCTTCCACACAATAAGTGCTCAGTAAGTGGTGAGTTATTAGGAAAGACATGATTAGTTACCTACCCAATAGCTATTCTTTCTCTTTCCTTGACAGTACAACCCTAATTTTATTCAGGGTGATAATGCACAAGCCTACATGATAGATCGTGCTTGATCTGAGACAATCATAAGCAACTTCCTTTCCACTTCGCCAGCTTCCTTTTCACCTACAAGTGATCTTATGACTCAGTTCTGGACCATGAAACTAGCAGGAAGCCTACCATGTGTGAGTGCGTGTGTAGAAGAGAAGGGAGCTTCTAGGAGAAGGTTTTCTGATGCAAGGACAGACATCTATGGTGCTGCCCATGACTCCTTTCCCCCTAAATGATGTGTAAGTATTTGATTAGGAAGCCATCTTGAAATCTTGAGAGAAAGCCTTCTCATTTCTGAGTCAGCGAGGCAATGCTAGAGAGTCACTTACCTGCACATAATCTATATTTACTTTAGCCATTAAATTATGTGTTGCAGAAAGTACTAACTGACAGTGGGGTATGTGAGTGTGTGTGTGTGTGTGTGTGTGTGTGTACCTAAGTTTAGGTCAGCAGAGCATTTAAAGATGCCAGTAAGATGTATATTATGTCCACCTAATATTTTAGCTGGTTCAGTGTTACCTGGATATTTGACAAATGAAAGCAGGAATGGATTGTCAATTTACTTAAGGTCACACTTCAAGCATGCTAGATATTAGAAATCTGGACTTTTTAACTTCATCAATTAAATCTGATGCTTAGAATACCAGCTCTTCCAAAACACTGACTATATTTTTTTGCGTAAAAGAATAATGTATTTATCAAAGGTAAGTTTAGAAAGAAATCTGCCCTTCATTTTTAATGTTAATCTTATTTTATTTTCTTTTAAAAAAGCAAACATACTCTGTTTATATTTTGGATATTTGAGTAAAAATAATAAGCACTTACAAAGAGCTACATTTGTAAAATACATTTTAGATTTCAAAAATTCAAAATGTGTATGAGAAAATAGCTTAAAAGAAAACTGATAATTCAATATAAAATATTTTATTGTGCTATGTACTAATAAAATATGCTATAGAAATATATTCTAGGAAGCTAGAGAATTTGAAATAGTAATATTAAACTAAATAAATTTTTAAAATTAATATAGAATCACAAGAAAACCTAGTCAAAGCAATCTTGACACAACGGATAAAGCTGAAACCATCACATTCTCTGACTTCAAAATATATTATAAAGAGAAAGTAACCAGAACAGCATGGTAATAATATAGAAAGAGGCACAAGGACCAGTGCAAGAGAATAAATAGCCTAGAAATAAATCCATGCATATACAGTAACTGATTTTTTATTAAGGCACCAAGAATACATAATGAGGAACAGCAGTCTCTTCAATAACTTGTTTTGGGAAAACTAGATATCCACATGCAGAAGAATGAAATGAGACACATATATCATACAAATGTAAAATTAAAATGGATTAAAAACTAAGTTGAAGACCTGAAACTACAAAATTATTAAAAGGAAATGTAGAGAAAAGCCTCCATTACACTGGTTTGGACAGTATTTTGGTATAACCCTAAAAGCAAGGACAACAGAAGTAAAACTAGACAAATAGATTACATAGTACTAAAAAGCTTCTGCAACAACAATCATGAGAGTGAAGAGATAGTCTACAGAATGGAAGAAAATATTAGCAAACTACACATCTTATAGGAAGTTATTCTCCAAAATATATAAGGAACTCAACTCAATAGCAAGAAAACAAGTCAACTAAAAAAAAAAAAGGATGAAAGATATGAATAGACCTCTAAATAGACAAAAAGGAATACAAATTACAAAGAAGAAAAAAAATCAAATCATTAATCATCAGAGAAATGCAAATTAAAACCACAATGAGTTATCACCTCAAACCTGTTATACTAGCTACCATCAAAAAGACATAAAGAGTGTTGAAGAGAATACAGAGGAAAAAATCTTTGCACACTATTGGAGGGTATGTAACTCAAGACAGCTATTATGGAAAACAGAATGGAAGTTTTTCAAAGAATTAAAAATGGAGCTACCATTGGATCTAACAATCTTATTACTAAGGAGATAGCAAAGGAAAGGAAACAAAAATTTTGAAGAGACATCTGCACTTCCATGTTATTGCAGCATGATTTACAACAGCCAAGCTATGAAACCAATCTAAGTGTTCCTCAACAGATCAATGGATAAAGAAACTGTGGTATATATACACAATGGAATACTATTCAGCCTTAAAAAGAAGGGAATCCTGTCATTTTTGACAACATGGATAAACTTGTCTCTTGTTAATGAGGTAAGTCAGGCATAGAAAGACTGTGGCATTTTCTCACTTATATGTGGATTCCAAGTTAGAGAGAAGTAGAGAGTAAAATGGTAGTCATGAGAGGTTGGAGTAGTTGGGAGGGAAGTTGGGAAGGTGTTGGTCAAAGGATAATTACAGTGAGATGGAAGGAATAGATTGGAGAAGTCTATATTACAAAATGGTGACTATTGTATTCTTGAGAAACGTTAGAGAATGTTCTCACCACAAAAATGGTAACTATGTGAAGTCATGTGTGGTATGTTAATTAGCTATATTTAATCATCCAATTTCAAAATATGTTGAAAGCGATAAATATGTGCAATTTTTTTTTTGTACCGGGGATCGAACTCGCGTCTATGCACTTGCACAGCAGGCAGCGAAACCACTGAGCTAAATCCCCAGACCAATTTTATCTTTCAGTTAAAGATATTTCATGTAAAGTTACAAATTCCCAATGATGAATGTCCTTGTAGTGTATACATAAAATGCACCAATAAACTTAATGAATAAAAAATAAATAAAACTAAATAGTTTTAGGTAGTCAATGGTTAGTTTACATAATAAGCAATATTTATGTATCATGGCTATGTACCAGGTATTGTTTTAAAATCTTTGTCAATATAAGGCCTTTTTACCTTTCTAACTCTATCATGCCCATTTCATGGGGATTGCCATCCTTGTTTTATGATTTGTGGATACTGACTTTCAGAAATATTGAATAATATTCCCAGTACAGCTACAACTTGAACTAAGAAAGACTGGCTGGGGAATCTATTCTCTTACACATTATTCTCTGTTGTCTCTTAGGGTATATCACTCATTATACTTCACACAATTACAGTTATATTAATGCAATGTGCTGAGTTACATTCCTTAACGCATTTCCTGTTCATTCCTCTACAAGGGTATTTGAACCTGTCTTCCAGCCTTCCCTTATTTTTCCCCATAAACTAACAAATTAAAAAATGATTCACTAGTACCATTGTGCACTCAAACAACAATCAGAACAAAACTCTCTCTCCAGAGTGTCCTAAATCAAAATTATTACCTACTCTAAGAGTAATGGAAAGGATCCCCAAATGGCAGAGGAATGAGAGCCGGCAACTCAGCTTCTCCAAGATGAAGGGTCTAGAGTCTGGAAACAATAACTTGGAGAGGAACTGAAGTAAGTGGAGGTGACCTGGGAACCACAAGGGAACTGACGGAGGAGAAGAAAAGTGGATTAATTGATAGAGAAGAAATAAATCACACCACAGAGGAGACACTGTGCAGTGCCGTTGTCAGTGAGTGGCTAGCCACCAGCCAGGAGGCAAAGTGAAACTTAACATTTTTGGTCGTGGAGAACCAAGACCAAAAGAATTATCAGCGGTAGGAACCAGCAAGGAAAATGAGGGGTACTGCTTCCAGAGAGGCCTCCACAGTCAACAGCGGAGCATGTTAGTTTGTATATGTGTGCTGCTGTTCCTCTTGCCTTTCCCCCCAATATAGTTTATAGAGGATAAGGAAATTCTTTCCCTCACCCCTTTATATCCCTCTGACTTTACCTATAACTCTTCACCTGATTTCTTTCTCCTTTCATCATACTTAGTCCCCTCACAGTCATCCCTATTTTAACTAATACAATTCCTCGATCCTCCCCATCCTAACCCTTTGGTTCTTCCATATCTTACCTAATTTATTGTCTTCCCTATAAACAAGTTCTGATAACCACATAGCTTTCTTCAATCACAAAGTGAACCCCTTTCTCCCATATCCCAACCTTGTCCCCACAAAATATCCTCTGAAAACTCTCAATACTAAACTTTCAACTTAACTAAAATACTCCAATAAAATCAGATCAATCTTTTCTTCTCATCTACCACTACTCACCTCTTCAAACTTACCCCTTAGTGCCTAACACTACTCAACCAACCACCTCCCATTCTCCCCACCCTACCTCACCTACCTCACTGCAGAGCAATCACAAATAATAAACTGTTGTAATGTGCATAGAGATTAGACAAAGGGGGAACTGTAACTGTAAGGATCATCATATAAAAGTATAGTCAGGTTGAATCTGTGGGTACTGTTATAAATGGAAGCAATTCATTTAGCAAAACATAGGGAAAGAATTGAAATCACTAAATGTAAATATTAGAACAAGTAAATACTAGCACTAGACATACAAAGCTGAAATTTATTCATAAGGAGGCAACATCCTATTAAAAATCTCCATATAAGCCACAAAATCTCCTCACTTCTCTAGTCCCAACCTGCAGTACCCCTTCCCCCAAAAATAATGGAGGAGAAAAAAGAGGGGTAATGAAAATGATGGTACAATGCTGAAACCTCTGGTATGGTATGAAAGGAGTTCTGAGAGGAAAATTCATCACACTCAATGTTCACATTAGGAAAACAAAGCAAATCAAATAGACAACCATATGAGAAATCTAAAGATACTTGAGAAACAACAACAAACCAGACCCAAACCAAAATCAAGGAGGGAAATTATAAAGATGAGAGTGGAAACTAATGAAATTGAGAGTAAAATAACAGTAAAAAAAAATCAATGGGTCAAAGAGCTGGTTCTTTGAAAGAATAAATAAAATAGATAAGCCTCTAGCTGGACTTACCAAAAGAAAGTGAGAAAAAACTCACATCAGTACAATTAGAAATGTAAAAGGTGAAATCACAACAGACACTGTGGAAATTCAGAAGATAGTAACTACAGTAAGTCCCCAGCTTATGAACATTTAAGTTGCAAACCTTCACAGGTATACTGTATAAGACTTATTTTTTTGGCTTATGATCATATCCAACTTATGAAAACTTCTCTTATAATGGAACTCACTTATAAGTTGGGGATTTACTGTACTTGGAATAAGTATATTCCAATGAATTAGCAAATTTTGAATAAATGGACAGATTCCTAAACACAAACTACCAAAACTAACCCAAGAAGACATAAATATGCTTAATAATAAACAACAAGCAAAGAAGTTGACACGGTAATAAAGATCTGCCAACTAAAAAAAGCCCAGGACCTGATTCACTGCTGACTTCTACAAAACCTTTAAAGATATTATATCATCAATATTCCTCAAGCTCTTCAAAAAATTGAAAGGGATGGAGTAGTCCCAAATTCATTTATGGAAGCCAGTGTGACCCTGATCCCCAAACTGGATAAAAATCCAGCTAAAAGAAAACTATAGGTCAATCTCCTTAATGAACAAAATGCAAAATTAAAACAATGTTAAGATTCCATCTTATTCGAAAGAGAATCACAATTATTAAGAAATCAAACAATAACAAATGCTGACAGGGCTGTGGTGAAAAAGAACCCTCCTTTTTTGTTGGTGACAATGTAAAGCAGTACACACCCATTATGGAAATTAGTATGGCGATTTCTCAAAGGACTGAAGTTAGAAATTCCAGTGATCCCTCACTGAGTATCTACCCCAAAGAGCTTAAGACATCATATTACAGTGATACATACATACCATACATCAGAGGAAAACTTGTAATAGCTAAATTCTGGAAACAGCCTATATACCTATCAACAGATGATTGAATAAAGAATACTGCTTAGCTATGAAGAATTACACATTTGAGATGTTTGTAGGAAAATGGATGCATCATCTGGAAAACATAATTTTGAGTAAAATAAAACAGACAGATAAGCTTAAATACCATATAGTATCTCTCATTTGAATGAGGCAAAGTACCAGCAAAGAGAATAACAAGGGATGGATAGAAGAGGACAAGGAGATGGATATCTTGCAATAGAGAAGTAGTCTAAGGGGCAAAAGTATGAATAGTGAAGAGAAAGGGAAGGGGAAATAAGTATACTAAAGATACGCCATGTACAGGAACCTAATAACCAACTAATGTAAACATTATATGACATAATGTGAGCTAAGATTAATAATATCAACAAGAATGAAAAATGGGATAGGGAATTGGAGGTGGAGGGAGGGAGATGGAAGGGAAAGGGGACTAAAAAAGAATTGAGCTGTGGTATGTACATGTAACCACTCCCCAAGATGCTTGTAAACTGCATGAACTGTAAACATGTACTAATAAAATAAATAAATTTAAAAAAAAGAATAAAGGACCAGTTGCCCCTTAGGGACATATTAAAAACCATGGTACTGACCACATTTAGCCTGCAAAGAGCCAGCTGGAATTTTGCCTTTTCTATCCACTTCAGAACCTAGATTTCAAGGATGTTTATTATACCTTACTCCACCTTCTGGGGAATCACACTATTATTTTCTTTATTTCTCTCTGTGTTGTGACTTAGGAAATATAGACAAAGATGAGGCCTACTGATCTCTATTTTGCAATGGAAAACATTTTTATATATAGAGAGAGACCCTTGTCTGTGTTGTGACTAGGCCAAAGATGAAATAAAAGAGGAGTTAACATCAGAAGAATTTAATGGAAGAGAATAGAGAAGTATGAAAGTAAAATGCAGGAGAGAAACAGGAGACTCAGAGAAAAGCAAGAAAGTCAAGGAGCCTGGCTCTGGTGGGTGGAACTGGTATTTGAAGAGTGTTGAGAAATTCTGCTTCACCCAGTCTCTTACTTGTGGAAGCCAGTTTCTAATCAAGTGCCCAGAGCTGCTTCTGTGCTTGAAAGCTCCTTAGCCATTAAGGAAATAAACAATTAAGACTGGGCCTGGCCACATCCTTTCCGCCCTGGCATTTGTATTCCTTCTGCACCCTCCAAACCGTTGATATTATCCCTTAAGTTAACCACTCAGCTTCTCTCTACAGTGTCCCACCCCTTCATCTGTAGCTCTCAGCCTTGCAAATGCCTCTCAATTAACCATTTATGGTGGACCAGACCTCACCCCAGAAGCTGTTTTCCCAGTTTTAAGGAAACCACAAGAAAGTTCCTAAAATGGCAGTGCTAGTTTTGTTCTCCACAATTACATTCTTTTTCTCTCCCTATCACTTTCAGGTTTTCCTTTTAGTTTTGTATATAGAACTTACCAGGAAGACCCGATTACTAAAGGTAACGTTGGGGGAAACTCCCTAAAGGAGTCACTGGGAAATCTCTCCGGCCCACGATGTAGCCCAACCATCTCCACTTCTTCATCTTCCTTTCCTTCATTCGTGCCCCACAAAGCAGCTCCTTCCCCCACCACGCTACTAAGTACGGTCCCACAAGTTTCTAATAACTGCTCAGTTTGTGACTTAAACAGTGAATGTTCAGTTCTTTTGTTTCTGTTTTGAGACTCTGGCTCATAGGTGCCAGTTTATTAGCATGTATGTGTAGTGCATAATGTTATATTCCTTGTGGGAAGTTGGCACATGTACATCACACACCTTAATTCCTTTTTTCATCCCCTTTCCCTTCAGTCCTTTGTTAGATGAATGCTTTTGGACCACTTCTTTTTTTCTTCCATCTCTAAGTCCTTGTTCTGTGTCTTCCTTTCTGTTCATTTCTTCTCATTTTTCCTATTGGTCTCTTCTGTCTCACGGTCACATTCTGGCATCCCTGGCATCTGATTCTGTCATCTCCTCCTCTTCTTTCTCTTCCACTCCTATTATGGGCTTAATTGGGTTCCTCCCCAAAAGGTATATAAATGCCTAACCCCCAGGACCTCAGAATGTAACTATTTTGGAGACAGATTTGTTCAGAGGTCATGAGCTAAGTTAGCATGAGGTCACAGTGGGGTAGGGTGGGCCCTAAATCACATGTAAGTGGTGTCCTTGAAAGACAAGGGAAATTTGGACTTAGACACATGCAGAGGGAAGGTGACCATGAGAAAATAGAGGCAGAGACTGGGGTTGTGGTTTCACAAGCCAAGGAGCACCAAGAATCTCCAAGAAGCTGCAAGAGGCAAGGAAATTTCCTTTGCTAGAGGCTTAGGGGTGACTGCGGCCATGCTAATACCTTGATTCCAGACTTCTGGCCTGTAGAGCTGTGAGACAGGGTATTTCCACTGCTTTCGCCACGGTCAGAGGCACTGTGTTTTGGCAGCTCTAGGAAGCTAACACTGCTTCCTTCTCTCTTTCTATCTCTTCTTCTTTCCTCCTTTCTCTTCTCTCCACTTCCCTCCCTTTATTCTCTCTCATTGATTTTTCTTTCCTTCTTCTCTGTCTCTCTGTGTCTCTGTCTCTTTGTGTCTCTGTCTCTGTTTATCTCTCTCTGCCTGTCTCTCTCTGTCTCTCTCTGCCTGTCTTTGGTCTCTCCTCTTCTTTTTCTCTATCAAATGGATAACTATAACATCCATTTCTATGAATTCCATTACCACAGATACACTGACAATTCCAAAATTGCCTAAACTCCAAAACCAGACTGATTATTTCCCAGTTATCTTGTCATTTTGGTATCTCATAGATATTTGAAATACAGCATGCTCCAAATGAGACTGAAAATTGCTCTTTTTCCTGTGTGCCACAGCAAATTGTATTTTGTGTGATGATGCCATGCTATAGCTCAATGTTTTTGCAATGTGCTGTTGTATCTTCTTCCTCTGAGACCTGAGGGTCTCTTGTCTTTTCACGGACCTGACTGTGTTTTTGTTACTACAATGATCAGTGAAGTGTCTTTATACAACATCCTTAAAGATTTCATTCACTTTGACCTGGTTCTCTTGGCACACCGCTACTGGGGTCCAGCCACTGTGCCATGAGAAAGTGTGGGCCACTTGAGGAAACCACAGAGAGATGCTCTGGTTGGCACCTTCTCCAAGCACATGTGTGAGGAAGCCTCCGGCTTCCACCATCTGATGTAACACAGGAGACAGTCCAAGCAAGACCCATAGAGTGCAGTCTCTAAAACCAAAGGAGATGATAATGAAATGATTGTTTTATTTTAAACCACTGAATTTTGGGGGTAAGTCATTATCAGCAATAGGTATCTGGAGCTGTTCTCTATTTTGATTAATAAAAAACCTTTACTAAGTCACATATGTTTGAATTCTCAGTCACCTGTCATTCTTCTTTGTAACTCACTCTCTAAATTTAATCAATTCTCCAGTATTCTTGCCAATTCTACCTCATAAATTTTTGTTGAATATATCCCCTATTTTGCATGCCATTTTCTGTGCTGTGGAAGCCACTGCTATAATGCATATGAAAGGTCATGAAGACTTAAAATGACTGATATTCTAGGCTTCAGTCTCTCACCTCAAGTCCATCCTTGCACTCATATGAGAGTGATCTTTATAAAAAAACAAAGCTGACCATGCCACTTCCCTACTTGGTATTCTCTGCATTAAATGTCTTCTTGTGCAAAGGTGCTCTTTATACAAAACACACCACAAGCTTGATCCCAAAACTATAGTTCCTGTGTTATCACTTGGTTTGGAACCCACACCCTCTGTATTGTAGTCACTTCAGCCTACTCATCTTATCCAAGTAAGCATCTTCCATGCCCTATGCCTTTGCCCATTCTCTTGCTTCTTCCTGGTATGCCTTTAATAGCTTTTGCTGTCAATGAACTCCTAACCTTGAAGACTTCAATTACACATCACTACTTTGAAGTACTTTTGTGGATCGCTGCCTGTGCTAGTAAAACTGCAGTACTTCTCTCTGTAGGACTAGGTCTACATGCTAGATTCAATATTCTGTATTATGGTGATTCTAAAGATAATAAAATACAGCATAGTTATATCCTCCCTACCTTCCTCTATCCCTCTTCTTATTCATTTAGTCATTCATCAAGTATTATCTACCAAGGGCACTTATTCCTGAGGAAACAGTGAGCATGTTACCTTTCTTAATTTGATTTAGAGAATCTGAAAACTAAATCTATTGTCTTTCATCTAGAGCTCTCACAGGTAATTTGGGGAACAACTTATATTCACTGCAGTTTACTCTTACAAGATTATTGAAAAGTAGACTTTATTGTTGAGTACTCAGAGATGAAATAATTTGTCCAAGTTTATTGTTAGTAAATGGTCTTACTAGAAATGGGTCTAAGTCTGATTCTAGGGTTTATTTTTTTTCCACCCCAGGTGTTATTGTCTTCCGCATTTAGCATCAGTGGCCATCTTCTAGCAACTACTGCATGGCCACTCCTTCCTGTCATAGTGGTGTCCATCTACTGAGAGAGCCACTGCATGCCCTGTTGGCCTTTCCACCTAGCCCCCCAAATTTTAGTTCCCCAGGTGTCTAGTGTGCTGTGCCTTATTTCTCTTCCTGTCAATTATTTTGATCAATTTAGAAGTTGAAGCTGCACAGAAAGAAATTCAATTAGTCAAAGACAGATGTGGGAAATTCTAATAAGAGACAATTCCAGTTTAAGAGAGAGGATGTAGAGGGAAATCAGAGTGGAGTTACTAAGGGCTGTGTGCATGGCCATGGCATCTGTGTGTCGTCCTGTGTCCGTGTGGGTGTGAGAACACAAGCACACGTGCTGTCTGAAGAACCAGGCACCTATGGCTGCGGCTGTTGTGCTGCAACCAGGCGTTTCTATTGTCTGCTGTCCATGTGTTCCTCGGCACATGTGGCGGCTCTGTGGGTGTCCCAGTCCTGTCTGCACATGGGCTCTCTGTGTGCATGTGGGCATCCTGGAAGAAGAGTAAGCCTCTAAATAGCTTTTCCAGACTTCTATCCAGGGCCCAAGACCCTAAGTGAAAATGATGTCAGAACATCATTTTCTAGCTACCAATATCCTAACTAGCAGCATGGAAAAGCCAGGAACTGGAACAAGCAACCCACTACACACCCTTTTCATCTTCTCTTTCCAATCTTAGGACATTCTATTCCTCATTTCTACCCTGTCTGTCCGTGTGAATTATTTCTTACTCTGCTTGTGTATCATTAAATTGGATGATTGCTTGTGCCTTTCTACCTTTACAAAAGAGGGGAGAGCGGAGAGACCTGGAGGAGATGGCAGGACACATATCCAGATTGAGGATCCAGGGACCCAATGCTTGCCCCACCATGTAGAGCCTCCAGGCCAACTCCATGCCAGGAACTGTGTTCTAAAACAGTGCCTTCCTCCTCCAATATCCCCCAATAATAGGCCAACACTGTGATAGAAGAAATACAGTTAAAACAACGTTGAGAATTATGAACATGAAGCAAGTTGGTTAGCTATGTGAAATGCTAAATGTAAGTTCTGTTTGTGGTATAGCAAAGTAAAATTTGCAAACTATTTGGCAAAATGAAAAGTTTGTTAAAAAAACAAGGAAAAAATCTAGGATGGTTGTTTTATGGAGAGCTCCTGCTAATAGCAGAATCTGACTTTTTCCCTTTCTAAACACTTTAACTCATATTTACTTTGACTGGTGACTTTAATACCCAAATAGATGAAAAATTCTTTTTTTTTTTCACATTTCCATTTTTAGTTAACTACAGGAGGTGGGCTAAGGGACAAGTGAAGGAGAGAGAGCCTGGTTTAATGTGGCTGAGAGACATTAATAGATTTTTATTCTTCTGTTGAATGATAGTAATACAATAGGAGTAGCAGTGAGATGCGTTCACCTACATTGGAAATAGGGGAATACGATTTGCTGTTTGTGGGAGTCAGTATACCAGAGACTGTGAATATGTGCTCTATTGTTGAGTACTCAGAGATAAAATAATTTGCCCCCAAGTTTATTGTTGCTAACTGGCCTTACTAGAAATGGATCTAAGTCTGATGCTAGGGTTCGTTTTCCTTCCACCCCAGGTGCTACTGTCTTCTCCATTTAGCATGCAGTGTTTGGAAACATAGAAAACTCTAGTTAAGTTTTCCTGGGTGTAATTTCAGGTAGGCCATTCTAGAATGTGATTTTAATTTAGTAATTGGAACCCAGTTGTATTCTGCTTTATGTGGAGCCACAGCTGAGGACATGGAAGACAGTCAGTCTGGATAAATAGAAAAGGGAACTACAATTGGCAGTCTGGACAGGAAAGTGGGGCCCACAAAGGTTCCACTCTCTTCCGGGTTGTGTGGAGTAACAATTCTTCACCATGGCATCACCTCTAATGAGAGTATGAAGTTTTGCTTAAGGTCATACTTGTTTACATTTGTTTTATTCTTTGCTCAGTAATTAGTATTTTCATTAAGAACTATTTTGCTAATGAGAAGGTGGTACCCTGCATGGAGAAACATCCTTATTCTAGACCCTGGAAGGAGCATCTCCCAAGATAAGTGGAGGAAGGTGCAGCCTTAATGGTCTGATAGACTTCACTAGATTGTCATTTGATCAGCTTGGGTAGCTTGGTACCATTTTCCAGGATGATGACAGTGGACAGACACTGACAAGGTAAAGACCAAGTCCAGAACTGAGTCTCCTAGGAGGCCTACTGGTGGATAAGAAAATGCGCTTCCTCTGCAAAGCACTGTAACCACACTGAACATTTAACATTGCTAGGTTTTTATTTAGAAACAATGCATGTGGAATGGAATCAACCGACAGATGCATGCATATATAAAAACTTTTTCCTCACTGACATTGAAAAAGATTCTAGTTTGGCTGACTGTAGGCTTTTCCTTTTCCCCGCTTTGCAACTATAATCATGATTTTCATGACTAGTTTTTAAATTTTTGTGATGAAGGGTTGAGAGCAAAGTGGGGTGTGCAGGAAGTAAGAGATCAGACCACATGTTTTGCAGGGATTTCTAAGATTAGCTGTGATCTGTGAGAGATGTAGTTTTGGGAGAGAAAGAAGTAGCATTGAAAGACTACATATCAACTATATGGAGTTGGAAAAAACACAAGTAAAATACTTGTTATTCTGAAACCTTGGTGACCATATGGAATGCATTTTTTAAAAATTCCAACACCTGTATGGATCAAAATAACATGGACTATAGCTTTAGGAAGATTCCATATAAATTTCCTTGCTTATCATTCTGACTCATTTGTCCTAAAAAGATTGTTAATTGGTATTTTGCTTTTCAGACCCAGTAAACACTCAATCATAAAGTATTAACTAACCTTTTCCTAAGCTGCCACGTGTTAAAACAGACTGTTCTTCAGTGCCCCAGACAATACTTTCAGGGAACAATGGTCATTTTCACTTAGATGTTCCATTTTCATCTCAGATTTAAATCATCTTACCACTGTACTTTCCAAATGTTTTCTCCTTTGGCATTCTATATCTCAATGAATCATACTATTTCATGCCCAGACTTCTAAATCAAACATGAGAGTCTTCTTGACATCTCATTCTCTAATATGGAACATTCAATTTGTAAGTAGTTCTAAAATTCAACCATTTATCTCCATTCCACAGCCATGAACTTGAGTCAGACCACCATTATCCTTCATTGAAATGTCTTTCTAACTGGTGTCCTTATCTTCAGGTTCACACCTCTAGATGAAAATTATGCCACTGTTTAATTGGGTTTCTATTTGTACCATGCCTTTCCCATATAGTTCTCCCTAAAGATTCACCTTGAGGTTTCTTATATGATTTCTATTTTTGTGTTTTATATTTATCATATTCACAATTTTTCTAAGAGCGATATTTTAATACCTATTTTATTTTTCCATATTCTTAAAAAAGCAATAAATTAATGCCATTTATTCTTTGTCCCCTCACACAGATCTTCCTTTGAGAATTTTTGACTAAATGCTTGGACTCGTCACACTTAGTATCACATGGAGCTCCTTTTCCATCTTCTTGCACTGGATACACAATTGTCTGGATCTCATGTCTTCTATCTTGCTTTATTTCAGTAACTGACACCCTATAAAAGGGTGAGCATGAGAGACAAATGCATGGGACAGTAGCAGTGGACACAGAAATCTACTGGGTTCGTATCTTGAATACATTTATTTTATCCTCATATTGATAGTTTGACTGGTTATAAAATTTTTAGTCTTAAAAATTTATTCTTGAACTTGAAGATATTCTTTAATATATGGTATTACTGATGTTTTTTTTTCTTCATGGAAGCCTTTTTAACACATTGGTCTTATAGTTTATGTTTTAAATTTTTATAATGATTTTCCTAAATGTGGGTCTTTTCTCATTTATTTTACATTTACACAAATTTTCTAATTTACCCTTCAGAAATTTTTTGTTTTCTTTTTCTGATTATTTCTCTGCTTTCCCTATATTCTCTTCCCAAAACTCATTAGCTGGATATTGCATCATCTGGATTCATGTATTAAATCTTTTATCTTTTCTTGGGTTTTCCATTTCTTTTTTGTTCTATTGCAAGTTCCAGGAAACAAAGTAGGTCATACATTCTTAACCTTCTTTTGAAGTTTTATTTTGATGATTTAATTTTTAACTCAGTCTGATGCTCGCTTGCATCATACGTCAGTGAAACTAAAACCCCTATCATAAGAATAGACTTCTTTCCAAACTTCTCTTGTTCTTCAGGTTCTACTCAGCTGTTGTTCTCTTGGGTTTCTATCCAATTTGTATTCCTGTTTATCACCTTTGCTTTTCATACCGAAAATTCCTGAAGGCTATATAAGCTACTGTGAGACATCCCTTTGGACACCATGGAGAGTTGGAGTCAGGTGGGCTTCTGTTCCCACTGCCACTGTCATGCATTTATTGTCAGCACATCACAGTGTGGGAAAATCCTGGGTCATGTTTCTGCCATTTGTGTTCATGTTAAAGTGACTCCTGCTATGGAGAGAAGGATCTTGCTGTGATGCATTTTTCATAAGTTTTGTTTTATTATGGAAACATATTTTCTTGACTCATGTTTGGTGAGATGAATAGGTATTACTAGTAAGTGAAGTAAAATCAATAAAAAAATAGAAAATTTCACAACCATCTTTCTTCTGACCTTGGATTAATGTTGTGTGGCTGACAAAGCAGGCAGCTCTTCACAATGTGGTAAACTCTGCCAAAGCAGCAATAGTGTCATAAGGTTGGCTCCCTTTTATTTAAGGAAGAACAATTCTAATAAAATTGACAAGTCAGTGCATTCAGAAAAAAGAACCACATCCCTTGATGTAGGAACTTTTTGAAAAGTGAGAAAACAAATTTAGGGAAGTATTAGCAAAGGTGACTCATCTAGTAAATGTCATTGTCTCACACTTTCTGCCTCCTGACCTCTCCTCAGATGCTCTCTGGAATAATGTTCCCTCTTTGCCATTTCAAAGCTTTTGGCAGGAAAGCACGGTGGTTAAAATCCTGGGCTCTAAAGTTAGACAACTATGGATTTGAATCTCTGCCTCATCACTCAGTGACTTTGGTTCACTAGTGACCTGCTCCATTACTGTCACCATGGAAAGTGATGATGCCTTCTAGATCCACTCTCCATTCCTCCCACCCAGAACTGTCCCAGTAGTCTGACTCTGGGTTTTATTCACATTGAGCCTTGATCTGGTGCTTCTGGTTGATTTGAGCTAACAGGGAACCTCCATAGGAAACTAGAACATTAGAAGAAAATAAGGATGGGGTGTCTGCTCCCCCACTTCTTCTCTTGGTGTTTCTTTAGGCAGGATATATCCTTTTGCAAAGGAGAATTCTGGAAGATGGTCCTCTCCCCTCAACACACGCTCTATTTCTGGCTTCTAGTAATCATCCCCATTCCTTCGCCAAGGTTTAAGGATGGCAACTGTCCAAAATCTCCTAGCATCAGAGTACTGCGTTATGCCTCGTGTTATTTTTATACTCTGCTACACTTTGTAAAAAATAAAAGTTATCCATTTTGAGTGAGCCATCTCTTTCCTGTTGGAACCCCCCAATTACATCTCTGTAAGACTCAATTTTCTCTTCTGTAATATGGGTTTATGAATATTATTTGCTTCATAGATTTATTGTGAAAATTGAATGAGATAATGGCTTAAGACTTTGGGCATAGTTCACAGAAAGCACTTGAAGAGTTTCAGTTGTTACTATGAATAGTAGTAATATTGTTCATTTTTACTTAAGCTCATTCATCTACTGTTGATTATATTTTAAAGTTCTGTTTTTTTCCAGTATGTATGTATACTAGACTTTGCTACTTTAACCTGTGGTGAGAAATTTTTGTTATGTACTCTTTTCTCTTGTTTTGTCATTTAAACCAATCAATAAGTTTCTTAAAAGATGACTAGTAGGCAATACTAGATACACATTTATTAATAAGGATGAGAGATTATGCTCTGACTAGAAGCATGAATCCCTATTGCTAATAAAATACAAGCACATACCCATACAGAAAAGTCAAAACAAAACTTAAAAAAGCAGTGCCAAACGTGGGCAGGCATGCTTACATCTCAAATAGTTTGGTGGTTTAATATATTCTCCATCTATGGAGATGTTCAAACAGAAAATATCTTTCCAAATGGAATGAGCCCAAATGTGCTTAGAAGTCTGAAGTTCTGGCAGAAGTTAATAAGATGAAGTAGATGACTTTAGCGCTCCTATCTGTAATTCTGATTGATTTCAATAGGCATAGAAAGCAACAGGTAGGCTACCCAGGAGCAGACTCTGAAACCCTGGTACCTAACACTACGTTGTTTCAGTCTACATTGATCTAAACACAGCACAGTTTGGTACAAGGGAGCGTCAAAAACGTCTCGGGAACAGATGTAAGAAAGCACTCATTTTTGTTTTACTAAAAATGTGGTTACCATAGGCCACTACCGTCAGAACCAGAGGACACCATGCTGGTTAACAGAAACCAGATGCTCTAGGAAAGGAAGCCATGGATAAATATGAATTATTTTCAGCTGAATGACCTTTAATTATCTCCCTTAATGCAGAGCCCTGGTTCCCTGCCATAATCTTTTTTTGGGTACTTAGAGAAGAAAACAACAAAGGGGCACCATTATAGAGTGATTTATGGAGGACACATACAAGGGTCATTCATGGTATGTGAGAGAGAAAGGGAGGAAGAGGAGAAAAAGGGAGACAGAGTTAGGGAGCACACAAGAGTGATTGAAAATGAACTCAAGATCAAAACTAAAAACACAGGAAATATAGTTATGTGGGTAGAGTCCTGGCTCAGAGCCAGGAGTCCTGGGTTCCAGTCCTTATTTTGGTACTGACTCATTGTGACATGTTGAACCAATTCAAAATGCATTCTTATAATTCAATCTCTTGGCTCTATTATGGCAAGATTCTCCCATCATTGCAAAATGGGGCGAGTCTTTGTAGATTTCCTAATTTCTGGGAATACCATGAGACTTGATAGTAAATGATCTGTTTGACTTCCTCCCAGCCCAATAATCTGTGAGTTGATTCTTTTATCTCATATTCTCTTCTAAGCCCATAGTTAAACATCTTAAAGATGTAAAACCTGAACAGTCATTTTCCTCTATTTATCCCTTTTCCTGGGACTTGTTTTTAAACATTTTTCCCTTTATTAAAGCACTTTTTCAGCTTAACGACTGTATTTTGAGAACTACTGCATGCTATTAAATATACAGATTGAGGTAGCAGGAACTCTTCATAGTAAGTGAACTGTTTATAGAAAAGATACTCTTTAATAAATTCACCTGTAGACTTACTCCATGTCTTTCATTGAATTTTGCTAATTTTTCTCAAAAAATTCAACATGCATAGAACATCTCCATGAAGTTAGCTTACTGAGCTCAGACTTCTCATTGAGAAAGTGAGATTCATGCCTCTCCTACATTCCTTCTCGCTGTTTGTTTTTTTGTACCAGGGATCAAACTCAGGACTTTGCACTTGCAAGGCAGGCATGGTGTCACTGAGCTAAATTCCCGACCCCTTGTCACTATTTCTCTTATTCTACTTAAATTTTTGTCTCTTTTTCTGTAAATCTTGATTTGACAGAATGTCTTCCCCTTCCTTGCTACGTTTACTGATTCTAGTACAACAACTATTATGAAATCAGGAAAGATTTATTTTAGGGTCTGAGCCTGAGGCCTGAGGCCAAGAAGAGGTCTGCAAACTGAAGATGAAGTGAAGGAAAGGCCAGGCCCCGTCCACTGTTACTGTCACCTTCTCAACAAATATTTCTTCTACAGTTCTCTCTTTTTCTCCTGGACCATAATTTCCTCCTCTGGATAGTTCCTAAAAGAACATAAATATGTCATTACTATTATTTCCTACACCTCTAAAAAACATTAGTTTGGTAGGGCTACCACAGCCAAATACCACAGACTATGTGGCTTGGACAACAGAAATGCGTTCCTCACAGTTCTGGAGAGTAGAAGGCCATGATCCGGGAGCTGGCAGTTTGGTTTCTCCTGGGGCTTCCCTCCTCCGCTTGCTCATGGTCGCCTTCTTGCTGTGTGGTGCATCCCTGTTGTCTCTGTGTCTGAATCCCCTTTTCTAATGAGAACATGAGTCAGATTGGAATGGGTCCACCCTGGCACCCTCACTTCAGCTTCATTACCTCTTTAAAGCCCTCATCTCCAGATACAGTCCATTTTCAGCAGCTCTATCTTTCTGGTTGCTTGAATCAGCAATATGGAGTCATCCTTGACTCCTTTCTTTCCACAACGTATTCACCGTGAAATCCTTTTGGCATTACTATCAGAGCCTACTTAGAACCAGACCACTTCTTATTATCTTTATTACTATTAATTTGAGCCAAGGCATGCTCTTCCCTCACTTGAGTTACTGCAACTGCCTCTTAACTGCTTTTTCTGACTCCCCCACACTTGACTCCATAAAGTCTATTTTTAGCATAGAAGCGGGGGAATGCTTTTAAAGTGTTTTAAACAGCGAGTCAGATCATGTCACTCTTTGACCAAGAATCCTCCATTAGTTCTCTACATCATTCACTGGAAAAGCTGATGTTTTCAAAGTGAAAGATCCTTTGTGATCTGGCCTCTCTCACATCTTTGATCTCATCCCCTAGTATTCTCCCCCTAACTTACTGCTCCAGCCACATTGGTCTCATTTTTTCTAGATCACAGCAAGAACGTTCCTGGCCTGAAGCCTTTGAAGCAGCAGCCCTGACCTGTCAGAGGCATTCTGCTCTCAACTACTTGCATCAATAACTCACTTCACTCCTTGACAGCTTTGCTCACATTACACATTTTCAATCAGGCTCACCTTGATCACCTTTTTCAAAATTGTAAATTGCCACAAGTGCAATTCCACCCTATGATCCTCCTGACTCTATTCTATTTTTCTCTTATTAATCTATTTCATATATTTAATAGAATCTATCACCTTCTGATATAGTTGACTTTTTTTTCCTTTTTGCAATACTGGGGTTTAAACATGAGGCCTTTCCACTGAGCTATATCCCCAGCTTTTAAAAAAATTATTTACCTTGAGACAGGATCTCACTAAGTCACTAGTTGGCCACGCTGAGCTGGAGCATGCAATCTTGCTGCCTCAGCCTCTCAGAGTACTGGGATTTTAGGCATGCACCACCACGCCTAGCTTAGTTTACTTAATCATTATATCACCAATTTCTTCTGTTTTCATGCTCCAAGAAGGCAGTAATTTTTTAAAAAATCTGTTCACAAAGGTGTTTCAAGCTCTTAGACTTCCCAGCCTCCAGTCTTGAGAGAAAAAATTTTGTGTTGTTTATGCAACAGTCCCAAATCTCTTTGGCACTAGGGGCTGGTTTTGTGGAACACAGTTTTTCCATTGATGGAGGTAGGCGTGGGGAGGTGGGAGGGGAGTTTCGGGATGATTCAAAGGAGCGTGTAACCTAGATCCTGCGAATGCACAGTTCACGGTAGGGCCTGTGCTCCTATGAGAATCTAATGCTGGCGCTGATCTGAATGGATGCATAGCTCAGATGGTAATTTGAGCGATGGGGGAATGACTGTAAATGCAGCTCCTTCTATGTGCCCTGGTTCCTAACAGGCCATGGACTGATGTGGGTCCATATCACTTTGGGCCCAAGTAAAGACTGAACATTGTGCTGGCAGGATCCCCTGTGCTGGCAGGATCCCTTCTTCTTCTGATTTAATTCTACCTGGGCCCTCAGCCTCCAGGATGAGGCAGCACACATGCGCACACTCAGGTGGGTCTCCTCTCTCAGTTTGCTGTTTCCTATGCCAGTTAATTATCTCTGGAAACACCTTCACAAACATACCCAGGACTGTGCTTTACTAACTTCTTAGGTATTTCTCAATCTAGTCAAGCTAACAATCAAGATCAGCCTTTACAGCTTCTTTAGCCTCGTTTCTCACTGCGTCTCCATGCATACCTTAAACTTTCAATGGTCATTTAATGAGCACTTGATGTTCATTAAATAGATCTATCTAGTAGATATCCCACCTATGCCTTTCTCACAGTATTAATTCCATCTGCAGTGCTCTTCATTGCTTTTCTCCTTCTTAAATTCCTTCAGTTGCAGGCCAGACTTAAATACCACCTTGTCCCTGTAATTTCCATGAATTATGCTTTAGTGAAGAGATGTTTTCCTTCTTCAAACTTTGCTAGCACTTCATCTGAACCTCTCTTCTAGCACAAGGACTTCTATGTCCTATTATGTTTATACGTGGTGTACTTGTCTTCTCTCTGGACCCTGCTTCCCACTCCATACTGCAAGCTTTCTCACCAGGCTGGAATTATTCACCACGACATGTTCCATAGTTCTTAGCTCCATGTCTGGCACCTCATAGACTCTCAGTTAGGAGTCTGAAGAATTGATGTTGAACACATTTGTAATTTTTTCTATTGGGTCGTATAACTTTTTGCTAACTCCTTTCCTGTCATGATAGTCTATTCTTCCATCATCTGATTTTTTTTTTCTGGATTTTTTTTGGGGGGGGCTCTATTCCACAATGGATCTCATGCTTTCAGCTACTCAATTAAAAAATAGTAGATCAAGGAAAATATTAAATTATTATTTCTTTCTGTATACACGCACCAAACTGATTTATGTGTTTTCTTAATGCATAAATATATGTTCTGCTTATAATTCTTATTTTTGTGTTATGGATGTATAGTTTTTAAAATATTTTCATATTTATTTTCTCATGCAGTTATCATGTTCTAACTGGCAGTTTGTGAGGAACATGGCATATTGTTCTACTCATTTTGGAGATCAGAAGTGCTAAAATGAACTTCTTGAATATCCTCTCCTGCTGTAAGACTGTGTACCTCAGTTTTGACTTCAGATATCTTGGTTGATGTGGTAAGCAATTTCTGTGCTTTGATCCCTTCTTTTTTGATCCCTTCTTGGGTCATCAGTGAGAGTAGAGAAAGTGTTGATATTTCATATTACCAGAAAGAGCAAAACAAAATAATGAGTAGTTTTTCAGACACTCATTTTAATACCCTTATTGTTCCACTTAATGTAATCATCTGATAATTGACTAACAAAGATTTAACTGCCAGGTTCTGTATACCCAGCCATGTGCTAACCTAGGAAGACCTGGAAGAAAAAGGACCAAGTTTTATTCAGTTTTGAAATCACTGTATTTCCTCTCCAATGAGTCCTAGTTTAATATACTCATTCAATGTACTGACTTTTTGTTAGGTCCCAGGAACAGTGCTAGGCAGTGGTTTTATGAAGATGAATGTGTCTTTCAAGGAACTTTTAACAAGGATGAGAAACTGCCAAAGAGGCAAAATGAGGAAAGGAAGCATGGCAGGTTCTATGAGGTAGGATCGAAAAATACAGTGAATGTTTAAATTTTAAAAATATTACAGTGAAAGACACATTGCCATTAATCCTCCTCAAAACACCCTCCTTGCTTCAAACACACTTGTCCTATTATTCTTGCTATTACCTGAAATATTCCAGAAGTCCTTTTTGTGTTTAGTTATATTGTCACAGCTGCTGTGATATGCTGAATTGATTAAAAATGTTTACCTTCCATGGTCATTTTGACTATGGGAAAGAACCAGAAGTCACACAGTGCCAGATGTAGTGAATAAGGTAGATGAAGATACACCATAATATTTTAGTGGTCTTGCCTTTCTATTGGATGGCACTTGGCAGCAGCATTCACCATATTTTAAAACATGCCTCATAAAGACACTCACAAAAGAGGACTTCCAGAACTGCTTCAGAAAGTGGCAAGAGCAATGGCATGAAATGAAGGGGGAGTGTTTGGGAGGGGATTAATGTCAATGTCTCTTTTATTGTAATAATTTTTAAAAGTATAAGCATTCACTGTATATTGTGATTATCTCTTCTGTTTGATTAAGATCTGATGAAAGCACCTAGAATGGCCAGCACAAGTGCCACTCCCTTTCGGAATATTTTTCTTGGCCTTAAGAGGTTTAGCAGGAACTCAATTTGTTTCTGTTAAACAAAGTGATACGAAAAATTAACCACAATGGAAGCTCAAATGTGAAATGGCTAATGAATGGTAGAGTCAAAGAGCACAAGGTGATCATTTTGGGATGGAAAGTTTCCTGGGAATAGCACTGAATTCTCCTAATGCAATCCAACTGAGGGTCTCAAAAAGTCTGTTGAGATTAAATTCTTGGTCTGGTCATCCTATAAATAGAGAATCATATCTCATCTTATACTGAAGATCTAATATGCTCTCCACAATTAAAGCTGGGATAGGTCCCTGAATTAATTTTTGGGCTGTGACATTTTGATCCTCTGAACAGAAATTATATCATTATCCTTTGAAGCTACAAACCTTCTCCCACTATTCTTTAGAGATCTTGGGAAATAAATCCTGGATGAGTGTGGCAAGGAAGTCTGTAAAATGATCTGCCCATGCTTATTAAAAAGTAGTGAAGTCTCTAACCAGAAGATGAGTTCTTTGCATCTGGAAAAGAGAGAGTTGGATTCCATTCTATGTCATCCATCATAAGCTGTTAGCTGCAGTCCAAAAATTTAATATTTATTACAGGCAATGATAGAAGAGCAGGAAGAACCCAGTTTTGATTTTCCACATCTAAGGCTGTGTTTTGAACCACCACTTAGAAAAATGCTTTGACTGAAGCAGGGAGCCAGCTTGATTTGGAACTGTCACCACCAGGAGAGAGATGTGCGGAATACTGCAGTGTCATTTCTGGGTAGTCTGTCTTTAATGACTTGTTGTCCATTACTAAAGGGAGACAAGTGAATAGTGTGTAGGACTAGAGGCTACATGAAACTGTTAGTGCTGTCACAGCAGGCAGAAACGAGACCACCAGGCAGACACAGGACCACCCAACACAAACCATGAGCTCTCATTAGCAACATCCTTGAGACTCTGTTCTTGACATTTGCTTTTCAGAATGTTGAGCCACCAAGCATGCTGTAGGATCATTATTGCCTTGTGATGATATTTAGCAACTCTTGCAATGTGGACCACCAATTCTGGTTTGGGTTTCTTCTTTTTATTAGCACCATCTGAGAATGTCTGTGGTAGAGACTTTGGTGAATGTCTGTCCTGTGGCCAAAAGAATGAAAGGAAGAGCAACTTAGTGTATTAATAAGAAAGAATTCAGTGAGAAAAAGCCCATGAACATGCCTGAAAGAAGCTTCATTGAGGGCTTTTTAATTTTTTTCGAATAAGACAAACCAGATTGTTTTACTACTGCTTATTAAAGCTTGCATCCTCTATGTACAAATAATCTTGTGCTTATTTCAGAGATGTGATGGGATCTTTTATCTAGAAGACCTTTTCGGTCAGTATTTTTGGCTCAGATACACAGGTGCCTCCTGGTTAAAAACAAAACAAAACAAAGCAAAGCAGAACAAAACAAAACACTTCTTTTTTTACTAAAGGAAGTCAATATGATTAAGATAAGCTGTTTTTATCTTTTTCATAAAGGAAAAATTAGTCAAAGTTTTTCTTTCATTTCTCTTCTCAGACCTTTTTGCCTTGCCATTATTTCTTTTTCTTTTTTTTCATTAATTTTATTGGTATATTTTAGGAATACAGCATGCTGACATTCATTATTGGGAATTTGTACCTTTATGTAATACATCTTGGTTCCTATTTTTTCCCCATTCCTAGCCCTCCCTTCAACCCCTCTCCTCCTCCCTATTAACAAAGACTTTATTTCCATTTTTTCCTTTTCTCATATTTATTCCTTTTCATTTCCTTCCTTCCTCTACCCCTCCTGCTTCCCCTTCCCTTTTCACCTTTTCTTCCTATTTCATGTTGTCCATTACACATTTTCATCCTTATTTACACTTTCAGTTTCTCATACCAGAGAAACTATTCAGTATTTACACGTGTGTCCAATTTATTTCACTTAAGAGTATGGCTTCAATGTGTATCCATTTAGCTATAAATGTCTCTAGTTTCTCATTTTTATGGCTGAGTAGTAAGTATTCCATTTTATTTAAAAAACACATTTTATCTTATTCCACCTCTTATATTAAACATTTTGGTCAAATTTTTCAATGTGACCTTACCAATCCTGTTTCTGTTTGACTTATTTGCTCCCTAGTGAAAATTTTTCTGCTTAACCAGATTTTTTCTTTGTGTGATTGGGTTTATTTACTTACTTAATTTTGTTGTTGTTAATATTTTCTTTGCTTGTATTTGTTTTCTCAGTAAACATTTTGTGGGAGTTTATTTACAGATTTACTTAGATACTTGTAATCAATTTACCAACTACATATCTCTCAGCTTTATGATTTCAATAAATTTTAAATTCAATTTATTAAAGAAAGTTTTCATTCTTTCTGAAAAGTTTGAATTCCAAAGAGAATGAATAACTAATAATTAAATCAATAAGTTAGCATCTTATTTTCTTATTGGAATTTATTTAGATTGTGGGTCTATATATTGCAAACATATACTAATAAAAATTAAAGAGTAGATTGCAAATCTTGTATAATTGATTTAGTTTTATTATTGCTATTGTTTATAAAATTAACCTTTGGTGGAAGAAGCCAAGAATTAGTTTAATATTATATATAGAGAGGTTAAATTTTAGATCTAGTACATAAATCTCTTGATTCAAAAACTTGGACAAAATTAAATGAAAACTGAGATAACTTCCATTGAAACCGACCCCAGAGCAGTGTTAGTAGTACTGGAGTCCTTGGCCATTAGAGTCTATTGTTCTAAAATCAACCCTGCCTCATTATAGGGAATTCTGATCCAGTTAGCATTCATTCAGAGGATGACATCTTCTAACACTTTCCACTCAACAAGAGCAGAGCATGTAGGCATCCCACACAGTGTACAACTGTACATATTCAATGAACAAATGGCAGGAGCTTAACATAACTAGAGAAAGTAGCAAGTCAAAAAAGAAGGAAAATTGTAAAGAGGCTGGTTTTGAAAGAAAATATTCAGAAAGGTCATGGATTTTACTTTAGACCCCTGTTTTATCTCCACATAAGCATAATCTGTTTTGGAACCCACTGCCTATGCCACTATTTCCAGTAACTAATCCCACGTTGAATTCCATCCTGGAATTTTGAAGTTTCCAAGTACTAAGTTATTTACCAGCTATCGAACACTACAGATTTCTCATCAACTCACCCAGGCCTCTTCTGACCACTATTTGCCTCATATCCTTATAAGAAACTTGGAATCTGTCATATGTATGTAGTGCTCTGGTTTACATGTGTGAGTTTGTCTTCTTCCTCACTCAGAAGCTCTGTTTTCCCATGCCCTGCATCGTTCTTCCATCCCCAGGGGCTGATCTATCCATTTCCTGTGGGGTAGCTGTTTGGCCCAAATGTATGTAATCATGAAGGTTCCCTCGGGATCTGAGGTTGTGGGAGGGGCTAGTTCTCGATGCCTGGTGTACAGTTTGTGTCTCAGGAGAAGAACCATAGAAAACAATTAACTGAGCATTTGTCAAAAATCCTGGCACATGCACATGTCTCTTAGCTCCCATAAGATTTGTCTTCTGCTTTGTTAACCTCAGGATGCTGGCCAGCCAGATGGAAAGAATGCCAAGCACATGCAACTTGCGTAGCCAGCCCACTCTGCCTGACTCTCTGGAAATTATTCTCTCACTCACTTGGGAGGTTCTGGGGGCTTTTTTGCTTCCTCAGAAACAAGGCCCACCCAAATGATTTCAAGAGCACTTTGCAGCCCAGCCTTCACAAACAGGCAAGCTGTGAAAGTTGAGCATCTCCTCTCCTTCCCTATTTAGGGCAGTGCATTCTTTTCCCAGCCATATAGGTTTATAGTGTCCCAAGACCTCTCTTACCACGAAAGACAAATGCACTCGAGTGCCAAGTTCAGTGAAGATGGGAGAGCAGCAAATCTCTAGCAAATGAAATGAGGTTCCCAAGTTAGAATCAGCATTGACCATAGGAGATGAGGCTTTGCCTCTTTGCTATCTTCTATCAGGAACAATGAGGAGAAGCCCAAGACTCCATGGTGCCTCTCAATTTCCCAGCTCTTTTTTTCAGTCTGGTGGGCTGGGCACGATGAAGCCTCCTTCCCATGTCTCTTCCCTTGGTAGTGTGATGGGGCTGGGCACGCACAGAAGTCCTCTCCAGGGATCTCTGTGGGTGTACATAGCCTTAGCGCCAGTGCTCAGCACATCGCACCTCTCACTTTGGTCTTCCTTCAGCTTCCCTCACACTGAAATGGCTTTTCCTCAGCAAGCAAACACAGTAAAGACATGACTGACAGAACGATTTGGATGAAATCAATACATGCCTGATTGTTCTTCTTTCCTCCTTTCATTACTCCCTTTCTGGTCCATAAATTGGAAATAATCCTACAATAACGGTCTTTCTATTCTGTAAATCTGAACATGTCACATTCTTCCTTCAAAACCTCTAATCGTTCTTTAGTGTACTTCACCCTCCCAAGCCAAGCCTCGTGGAATTATGCCAGCTTCGCAGTTCATAAGCCCTTTAGAGTATCTGTCTCCATGCACAAGCCACTCTCTTTACCTGAAACGCCTTCTTTTCCCTGGGCTACTTGGAAGACAAGGGGTGGCTGAAAGCAGATTTAAATTAAAAAAAAAAATCACAGTAAAAGACACATTGCCAAGAATTATGGAATAAGTATTTTCAAAATGAGGGAAAGTATTTTAAATATTTTGACCAGAATTAATGGCACTGTGTCTTTTACTGCAACACATTTTAAAATTTAAATATTAATCATATTTTATGGTCATCTCTCATTGATCAAATGTTTACAGCAATGTCTGTCAAAGACTGCAAAAACATTACAGTGTATCCTCATTCACCTATTTACCAGATCCAACACTGTGTGAATTGTGGCTCTTTCCCAAAGTCAAAATGATTATGAAAGGCCAACATTTTGAATCGATTAAGGACACTGAGGCAGCCACAATTAAGGACATTAACAAAAGGAGATTTCCAGAACTGCTTCAAAAAGTCAACGATGGATAACTGTGTTTGAAACTAGGGGTAGTATTTTGAGGCCATTAATGTCGAAGTGTCTTTTGCTGTAATACATTTAAAAAAAAAATCTAAGTACTCACCGTATTTCTTGAACACACCTGGTACTTTCAAATGCAGCTCAAAAGTCACCCTCATTTGTCATTCATCTGCAATCCTTCCTTGAGATGTGCTGGCCATCTTTGTACCATGATATTGCATATGTGCCTCTTTTATAACATTTTGTATTTATTATATTGTTTCATTGCTCACCTCCATGTCTCTCCAGGCAGACTATCCCCCATAACAATAACAGTTTTTCTTGGGATAAGGGTTTCATGCTATAGTCACATTCATGCTAAGTGCTCTGCCTACTTCCTCATAATGCTGTTGCAGAGTGAACGGATGAAACTGAAAAAGATAATTCTATCTATCTAATCTATCTAATATATATTATATATAATTGCCACACCTTTAAAAATACTTTCTCTTCCTTTTTAACATTCCACAAAAGTATTCCAGTCTCTCTTCCTGTTTTGCTTGTCCTCACCTCTTGGTTTATCTTTTGGAGAGAGTATTTAGCACAAGCTTTCCCTCTTTCCAGGACCCTCACCATGGGTGCATTTTGATGCTAGAGATCCAAAGGCCTTAGTTCTTGTCATCCAACCCTCTTTCATGACCTCAGAGCTCCCTGGGGTGTCTTTGCCCCCACCCCTGCCTTGGCCCATGTGATTGTTAACTGTGATATGTCAACTTGACTTGAGAAAGAACCACCTTGAAGATTAAAGTTCTGGGTGTGTCTGTGGATGATTGACAAGTAAGCCAGTGCACTGATGGGGGAAAACCCACCTCTGATGTGAGTAGCACCAACCAATAGGCTTGCAGCATGAATGGAATTAAAAGGAAAATGCTTCCTTTTTGGAGGAGCTACAGTCTTCGCCATCACCCCTGGGTGTAAGTCTCCAGTTCCCTCAGGCTCCCTGTGCAGACTCTTCAGCCTTCAAATACACAGTTTCACTGGTGGCTACAGTGAGCTTTCAGGCCTTCTTTGACCTTCTACTGCTACTGAATTCTCTCCAGCACACAGACAGCCCTTTTGGATCCTTCCACCTCTGATTCCACTGACAGTCATTGTGATTCTGCCCCTTTTGATGATGCTATAACCCTACCTAATAAATCTCTTTGTATAACTATACATATATTTTATATTAATTCTTTTTATCTTAAGAACCCTACTCCGAAGCTCCTCACTCTTCCAGTGCACTGGCTTCAATAAATAATAATTGATTTAGTATTCATAAATCTCTTAATTAATAAATTATGAATAGTAATTTCTTTGACTTAATTACTTTACATAGCAACTATATTAGTGTGGGTCCGGAGCCAATGTCTTGAAAATGCTTATGAGTTTAGAGAAATATTTTCCACTGAAGTTGAAATTTGCTTCACTAATTTCCACTTCCTGTTCTATTTCCCATTCACTCAACAAATATTTTGAACACTTCTTGCTGCTGATTCTTATTTTTGACTCTTAATCTTATTTTTCCCCCATATATGGCTTTCCTAACAGATGAGATGAATGCTCTGAGAGTTGAGTCAGTGGGATCTGCGAGGAAGAGTTTGGGTTTTATGAGTGTTCCTTCAGCTACTTTTACACCTATTCTCTGGGAGTAAACTAGGATGCTGGTAATAAATGATATGGTGGAATAAGTTTCACTGAACCAAATTTCAGAAGAATGTGGACCAAGTAAACCCAAGGAAGTAGAACTGGAACATTCTCACTCCACACAGAGCAAAGAACACTGGGAAACACTGTGTGCTCTGGACTACCCATCAGAAGATGGGAGTATGGGGGAGAGTGAGAGCAGAAGAGCTGCAGAGATTATGACTATTTTAAATTCTAAAAATTCTCAAATTAGTAGTTGGAAATTTACACTAGAGCTCATCCTTAGGAGCTCCTAGATTCTTAGACACCTCTGTTGGAAACAATCTTGTAGATCTTGTCCTGAAACTTCCATGCATTGTGGATGTAGAGATGGAGGCCATAGAAGTTCAAGGTCTCCCAGCTGTCTAGAGGTCTCTGGAAGCTTTTTAGTGCCACTTTTCCACTAGGAAAATTTAATTAACTAGTAGGCTGCACAGAATTGCTTCATTCTTGTATAATAGTCTACTTGTTAGTTACTTAACTGTTCATTGTTTTAAAAAATCATTTTTAGGCTAGGGATTTAGCTCAGTGGTTCTGGCGCCTGCCTTGCAAGTGTGAGGTCCCAAATTCGATCCCCAGTACCAAAAAAACAAAACAAAACAAAACGAAAAATCATTTTTAGTTCCATAAGGACATAGAAAAACACAGAGAAAGAAAAACAGAGAAAGAAATGAATTCAGTCAGCACAACTGTCTTCTACCTTGGACTTATTACTATTTCTGTTATTTAAAAAATAATTCATAGTACTCTTTAGATCGAAGGAGCTCAAAATGATTTGTCCATATGCATGCTTCAATTATGTTGGATCATGTGGCAAGTATTTACCGACAAAATATTAATTTAAGAAGTCAAAGTTCAGATAGTCTGAGTTACTGGCTCTCCCCCAGGCTGCACAGGAATCACAACCAGGATCCAGTCCTTAGGAATCCTACTTGACACTGAAGGTCATCATCACCCTGAGCCTCTTCTTGTGGGGGTTTTTACATGTGAAAAGAGAGCTGGTGGAGATCAAGGAGTTCTGGAGAGTCCCCCGAAAAGCCGTGCAATGGTGTTTTTCTGGTTAAAGTATGAGCTTTGATAGCAGAACTTCATGAAGTGATTGTATAGTGCTTGCTTCAGAGCTCGTTTCCATCATCAATGATGGAAAACAAATTCATGGGCTGATGGACCCTAATATGGAGCCACGGTACAGGATATTGCAGAGGAGAGACTCCTTGCATGGCTTGAAAGGAAAGAAGGAAGGAAAAATGGAAAGAAGAAGAGAAGAAATGAGTTTTAGTAACAGTTTTTAAGACAGAAGACAATGGGCCTAAAATTCCAGTGTCTCAAATACAATATGGATACAATATGTGATCCTCGGCAATTCATCCTATTGTAGAATTTGTGACTTAAATTTGGAATAGTTTTAAATTTAACTTCAAGGAATATTTGAAAGGCTTATTTTTTATCGTGCTTTCTTCTCCTACATTTGTATGATTGAAATAACAGCCTTTTGGCCAAAATATTGTGTAAGACATATTTCATACGTAGGGCCACAGATCCAAGCCCAGCTACAGCTGCAGTGCCAGCTTTGCCATGAGAGCATGTGGGGCTGGAAGAGAGACTTCCTAACAGAGAAGTTTCAGCTGGTAAATCCACTTACTACGAGAATTACTAAACTTAATTATTACATTCTCACAAAACCTGTGGCAAAGGTACCCTGAAATAGGCAAGGCCATAACTCAGAACTTTTGAGGAATAACTGTTCTGTTATGATATTTTGTTAAATTAAAAAAATTTCTAATACCTGTGTGCTGGACACAATGATAAATGATGGAAATATCTTCCTGGGTTGTGTAAGAAGGGCGGAGTTATGGCAGGATTTTTTCTCAGAATCAATTTCTAAAGTACATATTTAATTCCTAATTCATACCACCTCAGTTTCTTCCTAAAGAGAGCCTATTTCTTAATGAAAGGAGAATGCGACTCCTTTGGCCAAGTCCGTTCTTGACCTCCCAAGAGAGCAACCAATGGTCTCTTCTGCCCTTGTGGTCATCGCTCCACCAAGTGCCCTGGTTTAGGCCCCTGACTTGAACACAGTCTCCTGTATCTCAAATAGCTCCTTGGCAGCTTTCCTGTTCCATTCCATCTCTTTTGGGTCCTTCTGTCCTCTTTCCCTATCTTCCATCAACACTGGCACCAATCTTCATCATTTTTTTAAAAATAACTTTTTCAAGTTCTGACCAAATACCATCTCCTCTGCCCTATCTATTTTCTAAGTGGTTCACTTTTATTTCTTCTAAAATTTTAAAGCACTTTGTAGTCAGTGCTACATCAGAGGGGAAAACATTCTATCATGCAGTGCTGTAGTCACTTGTGTATACTTTTCTTAGCTCTTCCACCAGAATAAAATTTTTTTCCAAGATCTCAGCACTGAGGTACAGAAATTAATTTGTAAAAATTTTGTTTTGCGATAGGGTCTCGCTAAGTTGTCAGGGCTGGACTCAATTTTGTGATCATCCAGCTTCAGGCTTCCAGAGTGCTGGGATTATAGGCACACACCACCAGACCTAGCCAGAATATAAATTCTTGATGGCAAAGAACTGAATATGTTTGTTAGTATCTGAGTTTTATACCAGAGTGCTAGGAACCACATCTAGGACATTTCAAGAACATTCAAAGAACAATCTGAAAAAGCGGGTCATAAAATCTTAGAAATCTGACTACTTTGTCTCCTGAATTAAGAGAGTTAAAACGAAAATAATACTAGCAGCTAACATATATTAAGGAATATGATGTGCCAGGCAGTGTTATGATTACTCCACATGTGTTAATCACCAGGATAACCTGTGACTTGGGTACTATTATTTTCATTTCACTGATGAAGGAAGAACTGAGGTGGAGAAGTTAGAATTTGCTTTTGTTGTGCCGAATGGTAAGTGGGAGCCAGGACTGCAATGCAGGCAGTCTGTCTCCAGAGCCCCGACTCTTAATTTCTTTGCAAACATTTCACTCCTTTTAACCTTACCCTGCATATTCCAAATAAATGAAGTCTCATTTGGGGACCACTTTCCCATTTAATGAAAATATGCATGCCCTCTCTTCCAAAGCCCACATGTGCTGCATTTCCCAACAGTGAGTGAGGCTTTGGCCATCCTCAAAGACAGCCATGGTGTCTGCTTGATAAAAACCATAATTCTCTGACCTGCTTGGGGCTGGCTCCTCAAAGAAAATGCAGGCAGACACTTGGCACCTGGGATCTCCCAGACTCTCCATGCAGAGCTGTGTTAGTGTTGGCAGCAGGGGACGGCTCTCTTCCTCTCTGTTTCTTGAACTGTCACCTCAACCTCTTTGATCCTCCCAGGATCTCAAGTGTGCCAGAATCATTACTCCACATTATTGCTCTGTTTCAGATAATTGCCAGGGAAAATGCTCAAGTCGGTCATGAGCAAGGTAGGGAATGATGGCTCCCTTCACCGTGTAACATTTATATACTGCAGATTCAGAAGGCTCCAGAGTGGAGTCCCTGCTTATTTTTATTGTCCCAAAGCCATGAAAGGGGGAAAAGAGGATTGAACAGAAATTGATACATCTGGAACGAGAGCCAGGCATGATTTACTCATATTTTTACCTGACCAGAAATTGCTTATTTAGAAAAAAGAAACATTATAAAGTCTTAGGAAAATGTTATGAATCAGAGGCAGCATGATTTCACATTGGGGCTCCATAAATTGTGTGTGTGTGTGTGTTGAAGCAAAGAAACTGCCTAGGAAAATCCTATGAGACAAAGGCAGCCCTGCTACCGTGACCATGACCATAGCAACAGCTGTGTGACTCAGGTGACACATGGGAGCCCCAAACACACAGGGCTGTTGGCTTCCTTGTGGCTGTCCTTACTGCAGACAGATGGTGAGCTCTGATCTAGGAAAGCAACAGACAGGAGACAGTAGACTTTCACTAACACAGTACAGCCTCAAAGATTGCTTTTGGCTAACCACACATGATAGCCCCCAAACAAACAACTACTGGAAGTCTGGAGAGAGAGCAGCAGTTGATTAAAACCTTCCATCCTATTTAATGGTTCCCCTTTTCCCGTGTTCATGGCATTTTGTAAGCAATATGAACACAGTTTTGAACCAATTAGATAATAAATACTATTCTCATAGCTACCAGCTGGAAGAGACTTTAGAAATCATCAATTATTTTAATTAATTCCAATCTTTATTTGGTTTTCAGGCCTTGCCATAAATGGCCACTTTCTGTTCCAAAGTCCAATCCAGGACAGTACATTGTATTTAGTCATCGGGTCTCCCAATCTCCTCTGGTCTGACAGCTTCTGTGCCTTTCCTTTTTTATTAATGACTTGACAGTCCTAAGGAGTGTCTTGAGGTATGATGTATAATAGCATAATATAATCCTGTAAAATCCCGAGTTTGTCTTATGCCTTTTTCATAACTAGACTGGGGATATCATTTGTTTGGGAAGACACAAAAGTGAAATGCCCTTCTTCTGTTTTACTCACTGGAGGAAGATCACAGTTAAAATTAGAGAGCTCTGATAGTTTCTTAATCTTTTACTTCACAGAACAACAACATTCAAGCTTATTCCTCTTTGCCACTTCTTTCAAATCTTGGACAATCTCCTAAGACTATATTAGTAAATATTACTACATCCTGTGTTTCCCATAAACAATCTGCCCTCAAATACAGTCTCCCTCAGCTTTCTTGTTTCCTATTGTCAACTCCATCTATACCTTCTACTAACCTTCCATTTTTCCATCCTGTCCCAGATATGTTATATTTCTTTCATAAGTTTTAGCCAGGTTGTTAAATCTGACTCTTTTGGAATTGTGTTCCATTGTCATTATTTCTGAGACTTAATTTTCTATTGGCTTACTTTGTTGAACATGTTTACAGGCTAAATTCTCATTCTCTCTCTCTCTCTCTCTCTCTTTCTCTTTCTCTCTCCTTCATTCCCTCTCTCCTAGTTTTTCTTTTTTAATCATGGCATTTATCCTTCTATTCATACTTAACACTACTCAAAAGAAAGTCTATACACACATCTTTTTCTTTCTTACTCCATATTAGTAGATTGACTTTCTTACCTGGATTTATACTCCTCACACTAAGAAAATTAAGAATGATTTCCTAAAACTTTGTTTTAATTTATAAGGACAGAATTAACTTTTTACAGTTCTGAGGGCAAGAAAGTCCAAGAGCATGGTGCAGGCATCTGGTGAGGGTCTTCTTGCCTTTGTAACTTGCCAGGGCCATCACATGATGAGGAACTGTGTGACAGAGGACGAGCAACAAAATCAGCTAAATTCATCCCTTTTCATCAGGAATTGACAGACAATGCCAAGCCCACTCCTGTGATAGCGGCATTCATCCATTCATGAGGATGGAGCATTTATGACTGAATCACTTCAGACCTCTTTTAAATTTATTTTTAGCTGACACATAAAATCATATATTTTTATAGGGTAACGTATTCTGATATACGTATACATCATGTAGTGTTTAAATCAAAGTAAACATCTCTATATCCTTAAATATGTGTCATTTCTTTATGGTGAAAATATTTAAAACCCTTTCATCTGGCTTTTTGAAATGTATGGTACATTGTAATTTACAATCATCCACCTGTATAATAACACACCATAACTTCTTCTTCCTATTTAACTAGAACTTAATATGCATTGGTCAACCTTAACCCATCTCTCTCACTTCCTTATTCTCAGTCTTTAGCAATCAACAATTCTCAACTCTTACTAGATCAACTTTTTTACATTCTATATATAGGTGCATACAGTACTTATCTTTCTGTGCCTAGCTTTTGCATTTAACATACTCTTCAGTTCCATCCACATTATCATAAATTGTAGTATTTCATTCCTTTATATGGCTGAATTGTATTCTATTGTCTATATGCATTATCTTTCTTTACCCATTCATCAGTTGATGGATGATTAGCTTGTTTCCATTTCTTAGATGATTTTGATGATGCCACTAATCATAGTTACAATTGAAAATAGTAAATTTAAAATGTTTAATTTTAATAAAGTGAATTTTAATGAAGCCAAGGAACCCTATGGCAAAATTATGGGAGACATTATGAGAGACATCCAGGGACTAGCAAAAGTAGGAGGCCAAATGAGGAGACAAGTGTTCTGAGAAATAATTAAGAGCTGCAGCTGCCTGATAAAAGCTGTGGTCTTCTAACAGAAGAATCAGCCTCTGTTAATGGAGGTATGAGCATAAATTCCCTACTTCTCAATTGTCTCACTCTTTTATATGCTGCTAGTATCTTCCCTAAGATGGTGGGAAAGGCCCCCAGGTATAGTGCCCGTTATAGAGGTCACTGTCTTGAAGGGTATGAAGTAGGGCAAATAATGGATTGAGGGGGACAAAGAAAACAGTCAACTTAGTTGCTGATCTCATTTCACATTTGGAAAGATTTTTCTGCTCTTGTCTTAAAGTTTTATCTCTCTCTGAGATCTATAACGCCAATTTCTGCTCTTTTCAATTATGTATTCATTTAAGAAGAAAAATGAGCACCTGCTATGTTGGTAGGGGTATGTTAGACACTGGGGAGGCAGCGGTGCAGATGACAAGTGCATGCCCTTCCCTTGGAACCTTGTGTTCTGACAGATCATTTCACTCGCTTCTACCAGATGTCCTCATTCTCTCTTTATCTACTGTTGGAATTGCTCCAGATTCCCTCCTCAGTGTCTCTCAGGATCCCTCTGTAGTCCCAGGGCTTTGGTGTTTACAGGAATACAAGGAATTCCAAATCTATATTCTAACTGCAGCTTCTCTGGTTTATCAGCAAAGTGCTTGACCCCTCAGAACACTGGCCTCAATCTTATCACTCTTATCTTTTTAGTCTCTCACATCCTCTGTGCTCCTCCTACCCATAAAAGGATCTAAGACAGAGTTTTTGTTTTGTTTTGTGTTCATTGATGTATCACCAGTGTCTACAATAGTATCTGGCACATAAAACACTCAATAAATATTTATTGAGTAATGACTGAATTGCTTCCAGTGAAGTCAGATGATTCTCTACTCTCCAAACACATGACCTGCTTATTTCTGCACCTTTCTCACATAAATTTTTCTTGCATCATCTCTACCATCTGTAATCCAATTTTCCTGCAAGACTCAACTCAAATATCATTTCCTCAGAGACCTCTCTTAGCTACCACCCAGTAGATTTAACTCATTCATTATCTATACTGCCATTATATCTTCCTTATATTCCTGCTTCAGCAATTCATTATGCCATGTATTAGAGTTAGATGGATGTGTTTCTTATCTCTTCCTGCAAGTTCCTTATCTCTTCCTAAAGTTACCTAGGCTAACTCAGTCATTGGTGTCCTTCCTCAGTATCTTCAAAGAGCCTGGCAAAGTGCTTTGTAGAATTTCATTAAATCATAGCCCAAATATATAAATTAGCCTCTCTCAGTTATTTAACATATTTAATGTCTGTCTGTATACATTACCTATGTGTGTAAAACTTCCAGATGCTTTCTTTTCAGGAAAGTGAGGGTCTATTTCATCTCCAATAGTGTAGTTCTGGAGAGCTGTCAGGAGGTATAGCCTAAAGGCGGTGTTGGATGGCACAGTGGGTGCACCACGTGCCCTCTCTGAGGGTGGGCTTCAGGATCTTCAACATTGTGAGGCCACTCAATCGTATCTGGAGTTTATGTGACCTAGGCTCCATGAACTCAATTATATTGGTGAAGTCATACTCTTGTGTAAACTGACTTTTGCAGAAAAAAATTATGCAAGAATAAATACAGGGGTCCAGAGTAAGTTTTTGTCTAATTTATGAGCATTAAAAGTATCTATCCAAGTCTATATGGAGATAATTGATATTTATTTGTAATGATTCAGCTGGACCTATTTTTTAATCTATTTATGATGCCCCATGTGTTAGAGATCAAAAACCACATCAAGATTTGGCTTTAGCAATGCTGGTCTGGGTCCTTCCTTTATTCCTCCATTAACATGTGGTGAAGATGGTCTACTACTTCTTTATTTATGCTTTTTGGTTTTGACTCCTGATCTCACCAGGAGACTATAAGGACTGAACACACATGTAGCTGAAGAAGTTTCTGTGTGCCAATTATCTCCTCTGACTTCTAGAATGTGAGAATCTCCTGCTTCCCACAACTTACTCCAAGTTACAAATTCAGAGAACTGTAGTTTCTCAAGGACAATTTTGACCTTACAACTGAAATATATTGGAGTAGTGAAGACAGTATGGTTTAACACTGGCCGAATGTTTGCCAAACCCATGCACTTTTCTTCCCAGACATACAGTTAATGTTTTTCTGCCTCTGTTAAATCCATGTCACGTAACTGGCTTTAGCCCATGGAACCTGAGTAGAAATGATGTATTACCTCAAAGCCTGACCCAAAGAATTTCCTTTGTGTCAAGATCCATAATTTTCTCCTAGCACAGGTTGATGCAGAGAAACATGGTAACTGGAAACCACATGTTGGATTTGACAGAATCACAAGACAAAAACACCGTGGGCTCTTGAATCACAGTATGGAACACAACAAACCTGTGATCAGAAATATTTATGGCAGGGTTTATGTACTAAATTTCTACTATTTTGAAGGTCACATTAGCTGTATTATCTCAACTAAATACAGAAGAATTTAAAGTAACTCTTAAGAAAGAGAATGGTAGAATAAATGGTATAAAGATAAGTATATGGGGTGATATGCATTAGATCTTGTACTCCAATAATTGATGTAGTTAGAAAAGCTGCTTAGGCTAAGTTTCTCCAGAAAGCAAGATGTATATCTGATAACAAAGTTCAAATGTATTCTTTATTAACTTTCTCTAGGCCTGGTCATTCATGACCAGCAGTGTGACAAGGAGAATTCAACAGCATAAATACACATCACGATTCTAAGATGAGACAGCTCAATATAAACATTTTCCAGAAATGCATTGTTGTCTCCAGAAATGCAGTTTAACTCATTATACTCATCCAGACTCAAACATCCCAGGAAAGGCATTTGCTCTTCCTCTGCATAAATCATTCTTCCCTGAGAAGGTTTTCCTAGCTCAAATGGACTGATTGCCTCAAAATTTATGAAACACATCCATTTCCCAGGAGGCAAAAAGATAGTTGAAACTTAGAGAACAGATTTTTCCAGACTCTATGCAAGAAAGATTCTAAACCATTTTATGATCAGATCTAAATTGTATACTACATACAACTTTCTTTCATCCTAAACTTTCCCCCAAAGTGATGAGATTTCATTTTGGATATGACACTTCTCCAAGTTGTCATTATTCTCTTCACAAAAGTATCTAGAGATTTCTATTACAAACAGAGGCAGATACTGTGATTGTATTAGATATGAGTTAAGAGTAGAAACTTCACAAAGAATTTTGAGATGAAATTGACTGAAACTAATACTATCCATGAGATAAAATGTAAAGACCAGCATGGATTATTAGCCACAGCTTTTGGTTTTCCCTTCTGGAAAGGCAAAATTTGCTTAGTTGTGCCTGGCTCGTATAATACTGGTTTATAATCTTTCCAATATCAGAATCAGTCCCAGGCCACTGGCCAAAGCTACTGGCCAAAGCTATCAAGTGAACAATGTCCAAGTGCTATGTGTCTCATGGCTAAGGAAATGTGGTGACCACTTTCTGGAGGATCAGCATAATTTCTCCATGAAAGACCTTACTTATGGTCAAATAACTCATGGTAATTAGATTTGAGTGCATGAAGGACTGCAGGGAAGTGCAGTGTCCAATGAGATTACCCATACATAATTTGTAAGAGAATTTCAACAATCTTGATACTGCAGTAGCAGACACTTTCCAAACCCTGACATTCCACTCTTTTCTAGATTTGTGTTAAGATGCGGAATAGTAAAGAGAGAAAGGAAACAGACTCTTTCTCTCTTTGTGGACCCCAACACTGGCCCACAAAGTCCCAGGTGTCATCCTTAATCCTAACACCTTATATTAGTTAACATAAACACTAAAAGAAATTCCATCATAACACATATAATGATATAATTTAAGGTGTTGACCTTGCCTTAAAAAAGATATCAAAGTAAGGAGTCTGATCATCTTATTCTTCACAATGACAGCCAAGAAGATAAGGTTGATGCCATAAAAATCTGTTTTGAATTAAATGTGGTTGATTCTTCAGGGTCACCTGTAACTCATAGGTGAACAAATGGTATCTGGAAATTATCATCATCCCTTATTTATAACATAATTTAACATCGTGCTTATTACAACCACTAGACTAATTGTATTACTTCATTTCATTTATCTATTTCAAAAGCTATTTGAATAGATATTAATTTTTGTTCCAAAATTAAATTACTTATTCAAGACTTGTATATGGCAGATCTTGTCAAATTAAACTGAGACTTAGTGATTGTTCAATATCTTAGAAAGTCCCTTCATATTGGAAAAGTGAAAGCTTTGGAAATTCTTCTCACAGTAGGAAATAGCTTATCTATGTCTGCCTGACTTTTATAAAAGATAAATATAGTCAGTAATCCACGAAAGTTTCATACTTTACTTTGTTTTTAGAATAAACACAAAATGAACTCATGTGTGTCTTCTTTTCTCAACTTAAAAATATATTTGTAAACACTGAATGATACAACTATAGTTCTAATAAATTGACATCTGAGTATATAGTCTATAAACCTCTCCCATACAAAAATCTAAAACTACTGGGTAAAATATAACAAATGCACATTTGAAGGAATAGTGGAAAATGGGCAATCTTCTGGTCCCAGAATTAAGGGAAAGATGAAAACAAGTGAGGAAAGAAAAACTGCATGTGTCAATAGCATGCATCACTAATTAAGCTAGGGACTTAGTTTCTATTGGCCTTGCAGAGACAGAAGATTATGCCTTGGGATCAGGTAAGATAGGGAGTTAGAACAAAGGTCATCTATATAAACTCAAATCTTAGAAGGTTGCAACTTTAAAGAATGGATGGACACAAGGAAAAATTGTTAATATTCTACAGACATGACAAGGAGATTTGTATACGACTATCTGGGCTTTGAGAGGAGAATAAAAATAAGTATCTCTTAATAATTTTTAAATAATTTGTACTCTTCTTTGGCAAGTGTTTGATATTTGGTTTGTATGACCTACTTGATCTAGAAAACTCTAAGTACAGATTACAGTAAAGATGGCTAATGATACTCCTGGGTCATTTGACAGATGCATATATAAATTAACTTGGAATTCTATTCAGAGATTCTATTCAAAGATTCCCATACAGAATATCAAACTTGGCTTGATGCATGAGGCCTAAAGTTCAATTTCCAGCAATGTAAAATAAATAAATAAAACTGAATTGTTTAAAGATAAATTTTTGAATACATATTATAAAACATTCAAAGAAATGATCAACCAAAGCTAAAATTATCACACATGACAGAAAAGCAGAAATCCTGAAGAACTTGAGATAATTGAATAATAATGTGAATTTAAATTATTTTTTTACCATTAACTTTATTGGTACATTTTAGGTATAAAATACAGTTACATTCATCATTGGGATCTTGCACCATTACATGAGTCTCTTGGTTCTTATTTCTTTTCCCCTTCCCTTGCCCTCCCTTCACCCTCTCCACCCTTCCCTATTTGCAAAGACCTTTTTTCCATTTTTTTCCTCTTCTCATATTTTTTCCTTTCCCTTTTTTCCCTTCCCCTACCCCTCCCAATTCCCCTGCTCTTTTAGACCTTCTCTTCCTGTTACACAATATCAGTTATACATTTTTAAAATTACAATATTAAGATGTAGGAGACATTACCACAGATTTTACAGAATTTAAAAGGATATAGAAAGCATATTACAAAAATCTTTTTGAAATAAATTTGACAACTTCTAAGAAGTAACTTAGAAGACAAATTAATGAAACTAACTCTGGAGGAACTATATTAGAAGTCAGATCTGGCAGTATGTAGAAAGTGGTTTTGTTACAGGGATGACAGTGTTGGTTCAGCATTGGAAGATCCACCCCCAAAAGTAATCATTTTAACAGAGGAAAGGAGAAAGCCATGTGATCCTGTCACTAGTTGGAGAAAGAGTATTGGACTAAATTCAATAGCTGTTCATGGTAAAAGCTATCAGAAGACTAGAAATAGAACAGAACCTTCTCAACAGATTAAAGACATGTACTCCATACTTCCAGTGAGAGCACCTTATATGAATGGAGATGATACAATGCTTTCTCCCTAAAGTGGGGAACAAGGGCATATATGGCTACTCTTCATCTGTCCATTAGACTTTGAAACATAGGTCTAAACCAAAATAGTCTGGTAATAAAATGACACAACTAGGATAGGATTGGCATGGCAGAAGCAAAATCTTTATATGTAGATGAAATGATCATCTACAGAGAAAATACTAAGAAATCTCTAGGAGGCCCTAGATCTTGTATTTGAATTTAGCAGGATTAGAAAACACAAGGTATATATAAAAATTCAGGTCTGTGTATAGTTGCTATAAATGAAGAATTGGATATTGAAATTTAAGAGTTATGTAGGAGTACAAAGGACCCAGAAAAGCCAAAAGCAAAAACAAAAACAGTGTTGGACATGTTTGGTGCCCAATTTTAAGACTTCTTCTAAAGCTACAGTAATCAAGGCAGTGTTGGTATGAGGAAAGACATATAGATCATTTGAATAAAACAGAGAATCTAGAAATAGAACCACACATATATGGTCCACTGAGTTTTAAAAGATTATTTAACATTAACATTTTATAGAATATAAACTTGATTCAAGAGCCAAGGAAGAGATAGTGTCTTCAGAAAATGGCACTAGAACACCTGGCATCCGTATATAAAAAATTAACCTCAACCCTTTATTTCCATACATGAAAATAACTTGAAGGGATCTATGAGCCTAAATAAAAAAGCCTAAAAGTATAAAACTTTAAGAAGAAATTAGAAGGGAAAATATTTATGAATTCAGGGTAGGTAAGAACTACCTAGGATACAAAAAACATGATGTATAAAAGAAAAAACATTGATAAATGAGATTCCATCAAAATTTAGAACTGTAAATGACATCATTAAAATGAAAAGTAGTCCTTAAGCAGACCATCTTTACAATACATATAACCTATGAGCAGAATATATAAAGAATTCTTATAGCTCATTAATAGACAACCCAATTAAATGTAGACCTAAGGAGATGATAAATAGCCAGTATAGCACAAGGAATGGTGTGCAATTCCAGAATCAGAAAAATACTAATCAGTACAATAATAAGATTGAATTATACACTCATTAGGGAGATGAAGTCAAAAGTTTTAAAAGCCTTGTCATGAATTTTTCTTTTTGTTGGATTCTCCCCCTTTGCATTTAATTTGTCATGCCCAATGGATTCATTCTTCTGGGTTTCCTGGGGTTGTGATCCTTGTTCTCTTTTCCTAGGGTATTGTCTACAATTTTTTGGAGTGCTGGTTTGGTATTCATGAAGTTCCTGAGGTGCTCTTTATCATGAAAGTATCTTATTTCTCCATCGATTTTGAAAGATAGTTTTGCAGGGTACTTCAATCTGGGTTGGAGGCTGTTTTCCTTTAGGGCTTGAAATACATCACTCCAAGCTCTTCTTGCTTTGAGGGTTTGCATTGAGAAGTCTGTTGTGATTCTGATGGGCTTTCCCTCATATGTGATTTGCCTCCTTTCTCTCACTGCTTGTAGAATTTTATTCTTCTGTTGGATTTCTGGAATCCTAACTATTATATGCCTATGTGTAGATTTTTTTTTTGATCAAGGCTAGCTGGAGTCCTATATGCCTCACTTATCTGTATGTCAAGTTCTTTCCCCCTCCTTGGGAAGTTTTCTGCCATCACTTCTGTGAAGAGTTTTTTTTTATGTCATCTGCACTCTCTCCTCTTTCTTCATTGACTCCAATCAGTCTTATGTTATTCTTCTTTGCATTGTCTACCAGCTGCTGGATTGATTTCTCATGTTCCCTTACAATTTTAAAGCAATTTTTCTTTCCCTCCTCACTAATTGCAATCTTATCTTCTATATGTGAAATTCTATCCTCACATTGGTGCATTCTGCTGTGCAGACTTTCAATGGAGTTTTTAATCTCTTGGAAATCTGTTTGCATCTGTTTTATGGATTCCATTTGTTTTCTATGTTGGGATTCCATCATGTTCCTCAGCTCCTCTATTTTTTGATCTGTGTCCTCTCTAGATTTATTAATCATGTCTTGCACCATGAGCACAATCTTTGCTGTTATCTGAGTAATTATTTCTGATTTCATTTTTCCCAGATCCTCTTTTGTTGCCAGTTCAGAGAGTCCAGCTGGTTCAGTATCAGAGTGTTCCATCTCGTTTCCCTTTGGGGTTGCTGGGTGTGATCTGGAAGTCTGTTTTTGAGGCTTGTTTATGTTCATTTCCACGGCGGGGGGGTGCTTCTGGCACCCATGCAGCTCACCTTCTCTGCCCTAGGAGTTTGGGGTGCCAGTGGGGGCGCTTCCTTCCAGGTGCTGGGACCGGTTGAGCTTCACTGCCCTAGGAGCCTGGGATGGAGGTGGGGAGCTTCCTTCTGGGTGCTGGGACTGGCTGAGCTTCACTGCCCTAGGAGTCTGGGATGGAGGCGGGGGAGCTTCCTTCCGGGTGCTGGGACCGCCTCACCTTCTTGCCCCTAGGAGCCTGGAATGGCAGCCAAGGAGCTTCCTTCGGGGTGCTGGGACTGGCTGAGCTTCACTGCCCTAGCAGCCTGGGATGGAGGCAGGGAGCTTCCTTGCGTGTGCTGGGATCGGCTGAGCTTCTGAATTTAAATTATTAAGCTAAATACATACAAAATAAATAAATTCAAATAAATGAATAAAATATCATAAAAAGAAACACATATTTGGAAAAATGGCTCACTTCAAAAAATTTTAAGAAGTTATTAAAAGTAAAAATTTAGTTAACAGTTTAAAAAGCAGGTCAGAAAAATCTAAAGAGGAATTAGTAAACATGAAAAATAAGAATATTTTTAAAACAGCATAGATTGATAGTTAATGAGACAAAAATATATATGCAAAGGAAGTTAGGAGACATGGAAGTAGAAGAAGTGCAGCATAAATTTTACTGGTTTCTATAAGTAAAGAATATGAAAAAATGGTGGTGAGAAAAATATAAAGAAAATTTCCAAATTTTCTAAAATTAATGAAAAATAGAACCTTCGTATCTAAAATTCATAAGAATGTTTAACAGATAAATAAAAATAAATGCACATTTGTGCATATTACAGTAAAGTTTCAGAACACCAAACAAAAATCCTTTGAAGTAACCAGTTAGAAAAGTCAGATTACCCATGAAGTAGCAGCCATTCAAATGGGCAAAGACTATTTAAGAGCAAAAATAGAGGTTTTCAAAATGCAGTAATTTTTTTTTTGGTATGGAGGATCAAACTCGGGTCCTTGTGCTTGTGAGGCAAGTGGTGGAATCACTGAGCCAAATCCCCGGCCCCTAAATGTAGTATTTTTAAATACTTGTCTACCCAAAATTCTGTATCCTACTTAAATTATCCACTCAAAAGTGAAGGCAATTTTAAACACTTTTAGTCAAAACCAGAATTTATCATTCAGAGACTTTCACAAAAATAGAAAACCCAAGATGCTAATAATACTAAATTGACAAATAGACAAAGAAGAGAGGAAAAAGTTTAGCTGTTTTATACTTGAAGCTTATAAAATCGGTCCTCAATAAATAAAAGTAAAAAAGATTATGATGATCCATTTAATCATACACAAAATCATATTCCAAAACATGAAGACTTTTAAGAGAAAATAAGACTTTCTCATGTCACATGTCCCCTGAATCAGGAAAGAGTATCTGTCTCTGTGGGGCGCAGACCCTGGCATCTCCATCCTTCCCAAGTACCAGGCCAGAGGAGGGACAAAACTCTGGAGTATTCACATTGACAGGTAATGTGGGGAGAGTCTGGTCAGAATGCTTGAAATGAATGTAATGATGAAGCATCCTTGCAATAACAGCTCCCAGGCTCCAGGAATGTAGGGTTAAAGATTTCAGTAGATCTGCAGGGGCAACAACCAAACAGAATCAACAATAAGTTATTCTCAGGGATGTTTGTTCTGGCCATTGTGTCCCTCTCACCCCAATAAGCTTGCTTAAACTTAGTCAACATGCATTACTTACCAGACCATCCTGTTCATTCTCTATCCCCTGACCAAAACTCCTATGCAAATGTCACAAATGTTTTCCTTTTATGTCTTTGTTCTCACACTCTTGAGATACAAATAGCCAAAGAGGTGCTGGAAGAGCCATGCTGTCAATTACTATGGCCAGGCATAAACTTCTCCTCAGGAAGATGAGGCAGGGTCCCAAGTGGTAGAACAAGGCTGGGCCAAGAAGAGGATGCTCCTTCCTCCCCATCCATTCACCATAAAACCATCAAGCATGATGCTCTGCAGACCTTAACTGCTCTCCCTGTTCCAGTTATGGGCACCCCTTTTACCTCCCCCTGCACTTCCCTTATCATTGCTACTATAAATAAATGTGCTGCAGTTACCAGGCAGTCTTTTTCTCCCATCAGGAGGAAGGCTCCACCTGGGCTCAGAGTTTTATATCACTTTGTCTGTCTTTCTGCATCCCTCACTGTTCTCCCTCCAAGGATCTTCAAGCCATTCAGAACATGACACAGAGGATTCAGCTAGGGCCTATTTTCCTATGATTTTGTTGTTCTGTGTTGTCCCTGTGAATCAGTCCCTCTGGCCTTTTGGTGATCTAACTGAATCTTAACTCTGAGTACTCATTTATCCTCTGAACCACCAAAGTCATTCACTGTGATAGTCATGCTCTAACATAAAGTGACATTGCTTCTATTCATAATTCATTTGGCATAATTAGTTACATGGCTTCACTTAATGTCTTATTTACTTTCTTGTTGCTGGGACAAAATACCCAACAATCACAAACCAGTTTTAGCTCATAGTTTGTAAAGTCAATAGACAGCTGGCTCCAATGTAGGGCAACATGTCAGAGGGGCATAGCAGAGAAGAAACAGTCCATGGAACAGCAGGAAGGAAGCAGTAAGACTTCCTTTTTCTTTTCTTTTTTAGTCCATCCAGGCTACAAGTCTATAGGTTGGTGCCAACCACACCCAGGGTGAGTCTTCCATTCTCAGTAGTCTATCATCTACATCCAGAAGAATGCTAAACTAATCAGTGGAATAATCTATTATCACACACCTATGATCCAGTATCACACATCCATGATCCAGTCACTCCCCAAAGCCCCACTTATAAACACATGAGGCTTTGGGGGACATCTACATATAAGCCAGAACACTGAATTCCAAGGAAGCCAGAAAATTCAATCTTCCATATGCCCAGAAATAAAAGAGAATTGGGTACCATGGATGCCAGCCCAGAGGAGACTTCAGGTCAGCATGCCATGGCTCCCAGGCAGGAGAAGGCTTCCGGGTAGGAGTGCCACGGCCTCCAGCATAGAGAAGGCTTCCAGGTCAGCATGCCATGGCTCCCAGCCCAGAAGAGACTTCCAGGTTGGCACACCATGGCTCCCAGGCAGGAGGAGGCTTCCACGTGGGCGTGCCACAGCTCCCAGCCCAGAGGAGACTTCCAGGTCAGCACGCCCCAGTTCCCAGGCAGGAAGAGGCCTCCAGGTAGGTGTACCCGGGCTCCCAGCATAGAGAAGGCTTCTGGGTAGGTATGCTGTGGCTCCCACCACAGAGGAAGGTAGCCGCATGGGTGCCAGGAACACACACACACTCCCCACCCCCACATCACAATGAGAAGACAAGTAAACAAGCCACAGAACCAGACTTACAGTTTACCTACAGCAACCCCAAAGGAAAACAAGATGGAACATTCTGATACTCAACCACCTGGACTCCCTGAACTAACAACAAAAGAGGATCTGGAAAAAATGAAATCAGAAATAATTTCTCACATAACAGCAAAGATTGTGCCCATAGTGTAAGACATGATTAAGAAATCTAGAGAAGATACAGATAAAAAAATAGAGGAACTGAGGAACATGATGGAATGCCAACATAGGAAACAAATTGAATCCTTAAAACAGATGCAAACAGATTTCCAGGAGATTAAAAACTCCATTGAAAGTCTATGCAACAGAATGACCCAATGTGAAGACAGAATTTCACATATAGAAGATAAGATTGCAATTAGTGACCAGGAAAACAAAAAATTCTTTAAAATTTTAAGGAACCAAGAGAAATCAATCAGCTGCTGCTAGATGATGCAAAGAAAAAATAACATAAGACTGATTGGAGTCAATGAAGAAACAGGAGAGGGTGCAGATGACATAAAAAAACTGTTTACAGAAGTGATGGCAGAAAACTTCTCAAGCAGGGGAAAAGAATTTGACATACAGGTAAGTGAGGCATATAGGACTCCAACTAGCCTTGATTAAAAAAATCTACACATAGGCATATAATTGTTAAGATTCCAGAAACCCAGCAGAACAATAAAA